>NW_027040554.1:4242500-4492494 GCF_037179485.1 Ochlerotatus camptorhynchus | reverse complement strand
GTTTTTTTTCCTGGTAGTGCAACAACTAGACCATTTTGGCACAACATAAAGCATGGCTGGTCTAAACATTTGTTTAAATATTAGAAGTTTATTCGTCGGGCAAAGTTTGGATTTCCTGTTAATAAGAGGATACAAACATTTTATATATTTGTTTACATTTGGCTTGAATGCCCTCAATGTGATCTTTAAAAGTTAATTTTTGGTCAAGTACCAATCCAAGATATTTCACTAGGTTTGACCAGAAAATTGGAACTCCGTTCTTAGTGACTATGTGACTACTACTAGGTTTCAAAAAGGAAGCTCTAAGGCTTATGTGGAAATATTATAAGTTGAGTTTTGGAAGCGTTGGGAGAAATCTTCCATTTTTGTAAATAAGAAGAGAAAATGTCTGAACTTTTCTGCAGTCTGCTGCAAATAACACGAAGACTTTTTCCTTTAGCGGAAATGCCTGTGTCATCAGCGAACAAAGATTTGTGGCAATCCTGAGGCAAATCAGGGAGGTCCGAAGTGAAAATGTTATACAGTATAGGCCCAAGAATGCTATCCTGAGGAACACCTTCTTTAACAGGTAGTCGATTAGATTTGGAATTCTGATAATTTACCTGCAGCGTTCTGTCAGTTAAATAATTTTGAACTCATTTCATAATATAAAGTGGAAAATTAATTTTTTTTTCAATTTAGCCTTCATGCCAAACACTGTCGAATGCTTTTTCTATGTCTAGAAGAGCAACTTCAGTTGAGTGGCCTTCAGATTTGTTTGAACGAATTAAATTGGTAACTCTTAAGAGTTGATGAGTAGTTGAATGCCCATGGCGAAATCCAAACTGCTCATCTGCAAAAATTGAATTCGTATTGATGTGAAGCATCATTCTATTTAAAATAATCTTTTCAAAAAGTTTATTTATTGAAGAAAGCAAACTTATTGGACGGTAGCTAGAAGCTTCAGCTGGATTTTTATCCGGCTTCAAAATTGAAACAATTTAGCATTTTTCCATTTATCAGGAACTTACATAGTTATTAATTGAAAGCTTTCTATGTCAACCAATGCATGCATTAGTATATTTTGTAGCTTACACAATGAAATTCTAGCACCAGATAGTTGAGAAATGTATTTCTAAACAGGAGAAAACGAGAAAACTTCCAACCTGAAATATTATCTGGACCGGACCAGAAATCGAACCCAATGTCTCCGGTAATACTGTCCATTAGCTGAATAGGCTATCTGAGGCCCTTCGTTTGCCATTGGTAACCTGAAAAATGACACTGAGTCAAATTTGAATTGATCACTTTATGCTGTCAGTTGTGAGCTAATAAGTGACAGTATAGTGCCACCTACAACCTAAATAATGTAAATCAATTTATACATTTTTCCAAAAATATCGATTTTAGAAGATAAAACAGAAACATATATTTTGTAGGTGTGTTGCGTAAAAAATTGACCCAGTACCGGTACCAAATATTTGTTAATGATAATGTTCATCCAATTTTCCGATTTTCGGCACACAAAATAAATCGCCGGAAGTTTTTACTATCTACTTTTACTAACAACATCTGTTGCAAAAATCAGCCATGCTTTCAATCCATTGAAGAACACTGACGAAGTCTGCATATTGCTGAAGAAATACCATATGATTGTGACATTGGATTAACATATATTCCACAACATATGCCGACATATTGCTGGTTTTCACTGAATTTTGTTATTTTTTATCAAATCCCAGGTTATGTAAAAATCCTTAGCTACACTCCCGATTAGAAGCTTGGGGTCACCTTAAAAAAACAAGCATATGTTTATTGCTCATATCTCAGCCTACGTCTAATTTTAAATGGATGGTATTTAAAGGTATTTAAAGAAACCTATTTCGTAGGAATTTGTCTCAATGTAGGGTATACGTCCCTAACCTCGGTCTAATATGCAGCCATAGATTACGTTTTTAATCATAACTCATCAATTAATTTACCTGCAAACGATATTCTACTGCTAAATGGTATGCTTAGATATGCTTATCATGTCGTTTGCTATCAGGAACCGCAAAAAGTTGAAAAACTTACTTTTTTTAAGACAAAAACTCACCAGGGAAATGTATGTAATATCGGTCTATTGTCCCCAAATTGGGTCTATTTATGGATGCAACTTCGTCCTATCCTGTTTGATTCTCAAAAAAAACGCTCTTGGTAACGTTTTCTTATGTATTTTTTTTTATCACTATCACTGTTAACTTAATACTCTTCATTCCTCAAAACATTTCTTAGAGAAAATTTTACGAAAACTACATTAAATCACTCAAGTTAAAAATTAAAAATTAAAAATTTCGCTTATCGTCTTTCGACCGCAGAATATCTAAATCAAAACATTGTGATGTTCATTATACAGATTTGGCAGAAAAAATCTCCCTTCCTGTTCGTTCCTTATCATCCAAATGCAAACCACATTGTTGACGTTACTCTTATTGCTATATGCTGTCAAATGAATTTCATGGGCCAAAGTTAGGAACATAGAAAAGAAATGTGTCCCTAAAGTTGGGTCCATGATTTACTTGTGAAAACGTTGTTAAACAATTAAAATAAACATAAAATATTCAAACAGTAACTGTGAGTTTTACGTCTAGTGTGTATTATCAGGTAATTCCATTCAATAAATGCCATAATCAGGCCATTTGATGATCGTCAGTGCAACCTTCCCATCTTAACCTTAGAAGTCATGGCGGCTAAAAACTCCGAACAGAGTGATATTCTCAACCAGTTTTATTACTTACGAGAGCTGAAAATGTATTGAAATGTTGTGATATAAATTGATTTGTGTGTGGTACACATTTATCAATCATCAGTGATCAATATTTTCCTTATTTTTTGTGTAATATTCCTTAATTAATTATTTATTTGCGTGATAGGCCGAATGAAAGGACTAGACCCACATTACATACCGTAACCCTATTATTGAAATTTTATACACTAAAACTTCCTCTAACGTTACAAAATTTTCCAAAATTCACACTGAATAATCATAACTGATTTTCTCAGAATTTGTTCGGCCAAATTTTGGATTGAAAGTGGAACTTTAGTGAAAACCTGGTGGAGAGGTTGGAAATATTTTAAATAAAAAAAAAACTGATTCAAGCCATCGATCATAAGTTTGGGGTTACGCAGGGTATGCTGTATTACAGTTGTAAGTTTTGGTGAAATTTTAGTATGAAAAATTAATAAAAAATGTTGATCCACATACCACGTATTTGAAATTGGACGGAAAATGGCATAAATATGCAGCAATTCCATAGCAAAAGGATATAGTCGCTCGCAGAATTTCGTAAAAATCGATAGTTTTGTTCCTTATCGCCAAGTGTTAGACCCATATTTGCATGTTGCAGAGTTCAGTGCGGGTGTTGCGGGTACGTAGTACATTTTTACGACGATGGAAGTGATTCGTATATTTGTCTTTCTTTTCCAGCTTTAATTCAAATAGCTAAATCTATTGATCTAGACTTAATACTTTCAGCCCATCGATAGTGGAATAGCGTAGGATCCACATTTTAAATATTCCCTATTTTCATCTTTTCTACAGGCTGGAGTTGTTGTTTGAACCATTTAGTTTATCAATTTAATTTATCTGTATAACAATTATTCACAAACATTCTTCCAGGTTAATTCAAGAATAGTTTGCTGATAATAAATCTTCCTAATATTCACATTACAGTTATGACCCGATCCTGTCAACCTCTCCACGCATCAGATTGTTATTTTTCAATAACTCCACATAATTGTAATTTCAAGATGGATGTTTAAGATACACATACTTTGCTAGCTGACAAAATGGGGTTATTGCTGTATAATTATTCTCTTTTTTTCAGTCTTCATTCAGACTGGATCTATTGCTTTAAATTATTTAAATTTTCTTCCAGCTCTTCAATAACGGAACATCATTAGATTTATAATAATCCACCATTTTGTTTAGGCTTCAGGCAAAACCAAGTATAATGCATGATAACATTGATTCATTTAAAACCATGGTCGCATCACATATCAAGGTGAATCCTGGTCCAACGAACCCAACTTACTAACAAAATCTCCTTTCCTGTTTCTTTTGTTGGGGTGCAGAAATAAACACGGCCCACAAACAACAAAGGTCATCCTAATATACCATCACTACTCCCACCTGATTGCAAGGACGTGGCTGGCGCCGATATTGATCTACAAAATATGGAGTCACTGAAACTTGTACAATGAGAATGGACGGTCACTCCCAGCCCCATTCAGTTGATTCATTGAACAATTTCACTGATTCTGATCAATCACGAAGTAGCAACCATGTGTGTGCAGTCAGTCTAAACTTAGCTAAGCTAAGCTATCGCAAAGTGTTAGACCCATATTTTTTTTGTCATTTGGGTGACTATTTCAAAGATCAAAATATCAAAATAAAAATGCTATAAAATATAATATTATTAAAAAAATTAATTTTTGAATTGAAGAAAATTGAATGTATTTAAATAAAACAGGAGAAAAGGTTATCTCCCGTTTAATTCCACTAAATTAGGAATCTACGACCGATACGTATTTCGACTACAATGTGCAGTTTTCATCAGTGTAATTCCCACTAAAGGATTATCTAAGCCTAATCCCCTTAAGTACTCATCCCCTAGGTAAGAATGTCAAGATCACAGGTATTAAAATTAAATTACAATGTGTAGAATCCGAACCGGATGTAACCGGATGTCACCATATTGGATTTCGAACTGGTGTCAGACATGGATTCCCGGTTCTCACAGGTCACCCCGATTCCAAAAATAGCCATATTGTTGTGTATTTAACGGTATTATTCTGTTTTCCTGTAACCGGAAGCCACCATCTTGGATTTCAAAATGGCGTCAGCCATCGATTTCCGGTCCCTACACGTCACTCCGATTCCAGAAATACTCATATTGTGGGGTGTTTGACAGATTTTCGCAGTTTTTACGTTACCGGAAGCCGCCATCTTAGATTTCAAAATGGTGTGAGACATCGATTTCCGGTCCCTACACGTCACTCCAATTCCAACAAGACCCATATTGTGAGGTATTTCACAGTGTATCCCAGTTTCCCAAAATCACAAAAAAAAACTCGTTATCTAGAATTTACTTCGTAAAAAGAAAACTCGTTATTTGGGATTTACTTCGTTATAAAAAACCTCGTTATTTGGGATTTACTTCGTAAAAAGAGGGACGTAAATTGAATATTGCGTAAAAAAAGACTTTGTAAACAGAGGTTCCAGTGTATTCCCAACAGAATGGAAGAAGTTTATAAATCTGGTAATAAATCTAAAAAAAGAAACTACCATAGGATCGCCATCATCTCGTGTATACCCAAGCTCTTTGAATCTGCAACAACACGGTTTTTAAGGGTTATTTAACTACCACAAACCTACTACGTGGGGCCTCATAGCCTAGTCAGTAAGGCACGGTATTACCAAGCCGGAGGTGGCGGGTTTGATTCCCGGTCCGGTCGAGGGAATCTTTCGGGTTGGAAATTTTCTCGACTTCCCTGGGCATAGAGTATCATTGTGCTTGCCACACAATATACAAATTCATGCATTGGTATTGGCATCGAAAGCTCTCAATTAATAACTGTGGAAGTGCATTTAGAACACTAAGTTGAGTGCACGCAATAAGCTAATACGCTAAGCAATAAGCTTGAAATGCGAATAAGAAGAAGAAGAACCTACTGGAGTTTGTTTATTTCTCATTAAATGCAATGGATAATCTTTTTTTTATATCTTTATTAAGGAGACTTTCAGCCGTTGGCTGGCTCGTCTCCAACTCCAATGGATAAAGGTAACCAAATTAAAGCTCATTATATTGACTTCAGCAAAGTTTTTGATAAGCTGGACATTCCCATGTTAATTTTCAAACTAGAAAAACTAGGAATTGAGGTAAACTTACTTAAATGGATCAAATCGTACTTAACTAATCGCCAGCAAATCGTCAGATTTAATGAGAAAAATCAAATTCGATCAATGCTACATCAGAGGTTCCTTACGGATATATTTATATGTTAAGGTGATACTCTAAGGAAGCCTTAGCGTGAAACTTTAAAGGCACAAATGTCAGCTTCCACAAAACATACAAATTTGAAATTGCTACTCCTTGTTTGCTGTGCTACTACAGAGTAGCAATTTCAAATTTGTATGTTTTGTGGAAGCTGACATTTGTGCCTTTGAAGTTTCACGCTAGGGCTTCCTTAGAGTATCACCTTAATGACATCTCACTAATCATAAAAAATCTCAGGGTTCTTATATATGCTGACTACATGAAGTTATTTTTAGAAGTAAAAAACGAAAACGATTTGAATGTGTTTCAGAATGAAATTCATATTTTCCATACATGGTGCTGCAAAAATATGCTGGAGTTGAACGTTAAAAAATTTAATCTCATAACGTATAATAGAAAATTATCGACACCGAATTCTCGTATTATATTATTAAACCAATATGTTCAGAGATGTGACGAAGTAAGAGATTTTGGAGTTCTTGATTCTAAAGATCCCTATACGATTTAAACGCTTTATGTTACAACCGTGAGGTCAATATTAGAATATATTGTTTGAATGTATTGTTTGGTCACCATACATGAAATTACATAAAGAACGAAAAGGGTCAATCCAAAAACAATTTTTGTAATATGCTTTACGCAAGTTAGGATGGACAGTATTCCCTCTCCCGTCGTATGAAGCGCGTTGTTTATTAATTGATATTCAAACACTGAGAGAGCGTCACGAACATGCTATGGTTTTTTTTTTGTGAACAATATTGTTTTACAACCCATTGACTCAGCATATTTGCTGCCTAGATTCAATTTTTACGCCTTCTCTCGGCCATTAACGTAATCGACAATTGTTCACAGTAGATCACCATAGTACTAATTATGCTAAATATGAACCGCTAAATCAGATAATGTCCGACTATAACAAACATTGCGAAATCATCGACCTATATATGACAAAGGCAAAATTGCGAAAATATTTTAAAACTCAGCGAATCACTAGATAAAGCTTGTACTCGAAAAAAATGCACCATTTTATCCGTGTGTCACTTTTTTATCCGTGGGTAAAAATTGATGAAAATCTGGGTATAGCTAGTTGGGAGTGAATTGTTTACATGTGCAAAATTTCAGAACAATCGGTTCAGTGGTTATTGAGATGTCATCGAAACAAGAAGAAAATCGCCGGAGAATTTTGCGCTCCGTCATGGAAAATCTGACTGCGACCATGAGATGGATTGGAAGACAACTGGGAATCACCCATACAACTGTGTCTCGGGTGGTAAAATCGTTTAAGGAGTCCCAGACGACCGAGCGGCGGGCTGGAAGTGGAAGAAAATCGAACACAGCTGACCCTGTGAAGGCCCGGAAGGTGTTGGATTATTTCAAGCGTAATCCAAACCTTTCGATTCGTGACGCGGCTCTGAAGGCAAAGTGTTCCGCCTGGTTCGTTCAGCAAACCATGAAACGAACTGGGCTTCGTGTATTCAAGGCCGGGAAGGCACCGAACCGGCGTGATCAACAAAACACGGCGGCCAAATCCCGTGCAAGGAAGCTGTATCGAGAGTGGTTAAAGAAACCGATGTGTGTGGTTATAGATGAAACCTACATCAAAGCAGACGCAAAGCAGATACCGGAGCTGGAGTTCTAAGTTGCCAAATCACGGTTTGATTTTCCGGAAGACATACGGAAGAAGAAAGTGGACAAATTCGCCAAAAAATACTTGCTCTGGCAGGCCTTATGCCAATGCGGTAAACTGAGTAAACCGTACATCACAATGGGTACCATCAACAGTGAAATTTACCGCACCGAGTGCCTCCAGAAGCGTCTGTTGCCCTTCCTGCGGTACCACGGAGGCGAGACATTATTTTGGCCGGACCTGGCATCATGCCATTACGCGCGATCGACGTTGGATTGGTACAGAGACAATAACGTTGTCTTTGTACCAAAAACCACCAACCTCCCAAATTCACCAGAGATTCGTCCGGTGGGAAGATTTTGGGCCATAATGAAGGCCAACGTTCGAAAATCGTCCAAGGTGTTTAAGAACGAGCTGGAGTTGAAGAAAGAATGGATGAAAGTGACCAAAAAGGTCGGCTCCACCATTGCACAAAATGTAATGAAGGGTCTTAGGGGAAAGGTGCGGGCTTTTAGCGATGGAAAGGAAATTGAATAAAGTAATTATGCCGAAACATAATCCATATGTATTTGTTCATTCCCAGAAAGTTTCAAGAAAATCCGACTTAAAATGAATTTTTGGCAAACACTTTTGTCTGGTGCATTTTTTTCAAGTACAGGCCTTAATAAGATAAGTAACAATTTAGTCTTTGATTAACTGATTGACGAATAAATAAATAAATAAATAAATAAATAAATAAATAAATGGAGAAAAATAACGTTGGAACTTATATAACTTATTTATCTCTAGAATTTATGCTAATTTTCTTTAAATTCCTTTGGAATTTTCATCAAAATTATCGAATAAGTTCTTCAAAGCGATTGTATCCGGAAAATCTAGCAGTTGAAAAGATTATTATTTTCCAAAGAGAGGACGAAGTATATTTTTTCACGGTTCATCATCGAAATTCACGGACTTCTCCCGGTGATTTAGAATTTCCGGCTATTCTGGTTTCACGGTTCACTTGTCACCCTGTGTCCAGTATACAATAGGTCTTATCCCTCTAAATAACATTTCTAGAAATAGCAATCTCCTATCTAGTCAAAGCACAGAAAACGAAACTAACTCAGAGAGTGAGTAACTTTTGGTCGTTTGTAAGGATACATTTCTAAAAGCGTTGGTCACTCAGCGCATGAGTAACCAACGTAAAAGTGACTCACTCTCTTATTAAGATCCGTTTTCAATGAATGTAGACTGCTTAGGCAAGCCTTTTGAATCAAATGTTACTAGCGCTGCATGGTGTATGAATGCTGAACTATGAGGCCAATCATACTATAGATATTTTCCATCCGAATAAATTCACTGAATACAGAAACCTGCTTTCTGGCCGTGCTGACATGATAAAACATTGAATTTGATGCAAATTGCACACTGAGCTTGACTATCCAATATCGAATTTCTAGCCGAGATGACAAGCTAAATACATTGAAAATGAATATTACTCAGAGAATGAGGCTCTTTTACTGATTCGTATGGAGAATTCATTTAAATCATGCGTTGAATAACCTACGCTTTAAGAAAAAAAAATCATACGAATGAGTACAAATTACTCACAACTGAGTAAAAGTTATTCACTCTCTGAGTTAGTTTCGTTTTCAGTGTACAATGCAACGGACACCCCTGTTTATAACAAAACAAACGGCAGCCAAACAATGACTGCAGTAAAACTTTCTCCGTTTCGCTTGCTTAAAAATTTGGATTATCATTCTATGCCCCTCCTTTTTTCTGTATTAAGCTGATGTAGGTGAATGAATAGAAAAAAAAATGCTAC
Organism: Ochlerotatus camptorhynchus; assembly: GCF_037179485.1. Lineage (NCBI taxonomy): Eukaryota > Metazoa > Arthropoda > Insecta > Diptera > Culicidae > Ochlerotatus > Ochlerotatus camptorhynchus. The sequence goes on along the minus strand of NW_027040554.1, from coordinate 4,483,040 downwards.
GATGTCTACGCTGCAACGAGGTCGACCCGTCTAACGTGCAACGCTGAATGATTATGCGGCATCGGCTTGTGTTGTTAGGGGCCAACTTTCTGATGGCTGTGTTAGGGGTAAGCACCTTGCGGTTGAAGAAAATGTATGAGAAATTTGAATGTTTACATACTTCTTAATTTTTAGCTATTTAAATATTTAAAATTCAAACTGTGTAACATACCACAAAAATCCTATAAAACTTCCGAATCGGTCGACATACAAATCATCAAAATCCATTGATTATTTACCAAGTTATCAGCATTCAAAATCTAACCAATTTTCGTTGCATTTCCCTTCCCGTAAGTCGTAGTCCTACGTCAAAAAAAGAAGCTCAAACCACCTTCAGACGTCAATAACCTAGCATCTCGACGTCCTCTACTTCATTAACGAATCAAATAGGTTTCAAACCTTCGAAGATAATTTTTATTAATATAGGGTTAATAACCCCATTTTTGGCCTATTCAGCACAACCCGCACTTAGTCTTTCATAATCTAGCGTAGTTTAGTACCAAACGAAACGTTATTATTGCTGATGGCTTCCAAATTTATTTACCTTTCCGTACGTACCGTAAGATTAGATAAAGAGAAACAAATTGTTGAGATATTGTTAAAAGTCTAACACTGCTTCTTGACGCCAAACTCGACCTACGGATTTTAAACTCGGCTTAACGCATTGAAACGCCATTGAAACGCCAATGAATTCACTTCGGCCTATCGGATGAAGATAAAGATTGATTCATTTCTATTTGATAATATTGGGTGCAAACATTCATATCTCACGTTCTTATTGACTTCGTTCGGTAGCATTTGATCTAAAGTATCGTACCAAACGCATAATTTACCTGTTAACGCTGAAATCATAGATTTATTTGATGTTTTCTGCTTGACAGGCCCAAAATGGGCGCTTAGGTCGAAGAGAGCTATAGTAGTGTACTGGTTCTAATCTATCATTAGATTCATAAATCGCTTAATCACCTTGTTGGCTATGTAATTCCACCTATCTTATGTAGCTTTTATGGTTATACATTTTAGTTTTTCGGGAAATCCCGGATATTTTACGAAAATCCCAGGAATCGGAAATTCTGGGATTTTTGTCTGGACAAGATCCTCTTAATACGACACAGTAGCGCTCCACTTCTGACTGCTCTTGTTGGCAACTTCATTGACATTTTTTGAACTTTACCGGAATTGATGCATTTTCTACAATGGAACCTCCAAACCATGACTGGTAACTTTGAAGAGATCAGTTTCATAATCGCACGCAATGAAGAAGCTTCATCGAATCCGTTTCTGACATCATCGTGTAAAAAACCACTCAATCACGGTTATTACTCACCTGATCCCAAGCCTTGTGCGTGCAGACCTCCCTCATCCCCGAACATTTTTTTTTCCTTTGCTCAGCTATTGTCACTTTAAATCCACACGGTCTAGCGGTTATTCATATGAGCTAATTAGTGAACAAAACTAAACAGGTCGCTCACGCATAGTCCAGCACCCGACCTCCGCCGGCGAAGTGCGTGAGTTACCAACTATGAGTAATCCACCCGCCAGCCAAACGGAGTCACTCCCTTTCCAACAACCATCTTCTCCGTCGCCATCGTCTGGGTAGATTCAAAAACACCAACATGACTCCGCGCTTTAGAGTGCCGAAAACCCAATAGAGAGAGAGAGAGAGTTCATTGGCTTTATGGCTGGAAAGTCGCGAAAGGCCAATGTACGCACTTTACGCACCCAGACGAAAACTGTTGGCTTCTCTCTTTGGTTTGGCACTTTTGGCGAATTGGTGGCTGAATCAGAAGAATAATAAGAAGAAGAAGACCATACGCACCTCAACTAGACGAGAAGACGAATCGAAAGAGGAAAGTTTGATTGCGAATGATTTTGTGGGACGAGGGGTGGTGAAGGAGGGAACAGAGCCGGTTTCTTCACGCACATAGAAAATAGAGACAGAAATTATACGAGCAAGTTCTCCTTGTGGCTGCGAAGCGGTAGGTGTGCCAAAATGTTGGATCGTACGCATTTTTTTATTTTTGGACGGGAACGCACTTTTGTACCTTGCCTGTTAGCCGTTCTGCTGACCTGGTAGCGAAGAAGGTGCGTGCGAATGCGTAGAGAGGTTCTTCTAGCCAGGTTAGCAACAGTCGTCAGTGGGCAGGAAGCTCTGTAGGCAGGGTGGTTGAGACGTTCGCATTTGTTGGGTGCGTGAATTAAGCTTGGAAGGATTGGGTAATGAAAGAAAGCGAATTTTGGGAACTCTACAGCGGTGCGTTGAGATGCGTAGCGCTTGTATTGTGCGATTGCCATTTTTTACGTTCTTTCTAAGCCTAATTTATATTCTTGGGGTTCTAGGAACGGAAGATCTTTTCGGGTGGCGTTGCCTAGGTATGTATGCTATTAAAAAGCCGTAAATTTAGCGTTATTTCTAGTGCTGGAGAGCCGAATGGGAAGAGCTTGCAAATAGTTTTAATGATCTTTTGAAAGGGGATAATCAACATGGGGTATATATTTGTATGATCTAAAATATAAAAAGAGCTTATACTTTTTCCTGCATGCGCTGATTGGAGTTTCGTTAATTGTTTTCATCTATCCTTCTCCAAGCTGGTATTTCATATACAAATGGGAATATTGTATTAATATTGCCATTGATGTCTCAAATATGGCTGAGTCGTTTCTTTTCATAAAAAAGTACATTTTTGGAGGAACCTAAAATAAAATAACGATAAACGACCTGACACTAGGGAAGTGGCATCACATCCTAATCCAAGCCACCACAGTTCGGTTATTTTTTAACTACAGAACTATTCGGAAACAGTTTAAAAATCAGTGAAAAATTAAAAAAAAACTTTATCTGTACAGACTTTGATCACTCAACCCCTTTTAATGATAAAACATACAAATGGGCAACTTGATTGATTCATTACATGTAACGGTCATTCGAAATATTACTGTTCGAAAAACCTGTAGAAATTCACCGACTTCGGTGATCTAATTTCAGTGTGCATGTTTGTGATCAATTGAATACTACTTTTCACCATCGAATCCAACACATGTCGCAGTTTGGAACGTTTGAAATTATTGCTTCTTTCGATAAGAAAACGTCTAAACTTTGTTCCTTATAGTGATACCGATATTGTATGTAGAAGCAATAATATAAATAAATTGCTCCGATTTCTATTTCATTAATTCTCTGGGGTGCCGGAGGGGGAGCAGAATTCTTCCCATATTTTACGACAGTTAAAGGATGCTTTATTGGCTACTGACCCTTGATCGCACGAAATACTTGTGAATATTTAGATGGACAAGAAGGTGAAGCTTTTCACATTTATATCGTTGTGAAGCAACTGTTAACTTGTAGAGAGAATTCAACCTTTAACTGTAACCTGGTCGTTTATGTTTGCTTATCTGGTTAAGATGTCGTACTTAATTATTTTAAAGATATACCTCCAGCTCAAACCTTTGCAGCGGTAAGAGGTGGGGCTACTATCATCATCATCATCTTTTTTTTTAGACCTCTCTTACCAAAAAAAAACAATAATAAATTTTCATAGTTGAAGATGCTAATTTCAAATAACAGACTAAAGTGGTAATTTTTATATGATAGATGGAGGAGATGAAATTCTGGAGTTGATAGTTCCGTTAGAGTACGGCAGTGTGAAAATATATGCAATTGCAATTTTCACACTGCCGTACTCTAACGGAACTATCAACTCCAGACTTTTATCTCCTCCATCTATCGTATAAAAATTACCACTTTAGTCTGTTATATGAAATTAGCATCTTCAACTATGTTAATCGTTGACTTCACGCAGAAGTAATACTAAACATATAGTCAAAGTAAAAATAAATTGAAAATTTGCAAGGGAAGATTCAAAACCAATTCTGTTGATTTTTTTTCTCGATTTATTGTTATTTGTTATTAGGGTTTTACTGGCATTTATTTTTCACTTTCAATAGCTCTTGAGCAAGCAGGTTTTCTGGTTATTTCTCATTAAAATATGGGAGTTTTCCCTTATTTTCGTGAGCATTTACACGGCTGCCGATTGTTATATCATCTTAAAGACATCATTTTTCTGATCGAGGTAGGCTATACATTGAAACTGTTTGTTTTGACACGGCTTTATTTTTCGCGAATATTACTGCGTGTTAAGTGCAAATTTCTAAGCTAGATGCCCGGAAACTTATTCAATAATTTCGCGTTTGTTTGAAAATGCTACACTCGGCGGATAAGATTTTTAAGATTGCCACTGAAATTTAGGAGGTGAAATTTGCTGAGATCTATCTGATTATAGATCAATTATAAATGCCTATTTTCAATTACTAATAAATGTGTGCCGTATTTCAAAACGTCACTTTTCTGAAATCTGGAAGTTTTTTTTTTTTTTTTTTTTTTTCTTTATTTTAGAGATTTTTAGCCTGAGGCTAGTTCATCTCTTAATCTGGAAGTGTGTTTGCAGTCAGAGCTGGAACGCACGTCAGAGCGTTAGCAAAGCAACTTTGTGCATGCATCTCACAACACTCGAAAAAGAGTGCGTGGTTCTCCCATTTACTTCGCACATTCTTTTCCAACTAATCTTTGAGAAAGCGATCCACACAATGAGCGGTACACTCCGTGCGGCGCAGGGAGCGAATATAATACAACAAGCGATAATGTCATCTTTCAATTCTTTGCAGACTTTGCTTACCACGACTGCATGCATAGGAGAAAGACAAAGAATTTTGTCTTTTTGCTGTGCTTTCCATTTGCAACCCTACAATGAGTGGCGCTCTTTGCGTCGGAGCCGTCGGAGCGATGGCTACTCATTGAGCTTTCGTAATTTCCGGGTGTCTATCTGTCTTCTCTTCTCCGCTGCTTTACACTTGCGAAGGGTGAAAAACAAGCCATGCTTGATTCTCGCTTTGTAGGGTAAATGGAAGTAATGCCAGCCTAAATGTCCCTAATTTGGGCCCATACATAAATTCAGCAATCGACTAAATTCCCAATGCTGCTTTTATCTAGATAAAGTTGATAAATAGCAGATTTTTAGCGATGGGCCCAATCTTAGATCCATAGGCCAACATTAGAGCCATTTCCCCTATATTTCAGAAAATCAGTACATTGCGCGCATTGTGTGATTAGATGACAACCCTGTTTGCAGTACCATTATCCATATGATAGCGTTAGTGTTTACATGCGGGGCTTATTGTTTGTGAAAGTGACCTTGGAATGGACCTGAATTACCAGCCATTCTGGAATGGGTTTCTGGAGCTATCGCAATCTAACACCCGGAAAAACAGCGGCATTCGATTGTCACTTCAAGGATTATTGCAAGCATATTTCTTCCATAATACCACTGCCGGTCAGTTGAGGTTAGATTGAATACGCACACGCATATATATTCAGTGTATAAGAAATAATTTTTCTCTGTATAATGAAATTTTTTGCATCTTAGAGACATAGAATTACTTCGTTTTTCGACACATAACTTACAAATTGATAGCTCACCTCATACTTGAATACCATGGAGCGCTTAGATGGTGAGTGGCCAATATTGCCGATTACGAATATTAAATGCCACAAAGATAACCCCCCCCCCCCCCTTTTCTGACTTTTATCAAAATTATTTCTAACTAGTAGTTATTGATCAAATTTCCATCAACGTTGGTTGGAAATATCTAACATGAAACTTTAGTGTGATAATATATTAGCCAGAGACGATGTTTAATAAGAGACGCACGAAGACTGAAGCCAAAAGTTGCAATGGAACTGTCAAACGCGTTTCCAATCAAGCAATGTAAATAAACACGAGCGCTTCACGAGGAAAGTTGTGAGGAGTATTGAGATGTTGGTTGAAATTTAGTTTTTGAGATTTAAATAATTATAATTAAGTTTTCCTAATAAAAAATACCATGAACGAATGATAACCCAAATAAATAATAACAATAACTATTCTACAAATGGTTTGAATGATACCCGAAACACGTCATTAGGCAACATATACATACAATTTCATTATGGTTGCGTATGAAAAGTGCAATTGGATACTATTTGACTTTTGGAATACAAATAAAACACGAGTAAAATCTTTTGAGATTAATTCAAGCTGAACATTACATTAGGTCCTAAGTAAAATTAAGAGATACTCTTCGTCGACTTTCTTTTTTTTATCGCCACGGCTATGTAAAGACATTCCCAGGTATTTTCAGCACACATATTGCTAAAAGAAGCTTTAATCTAGCATCGAACACGACAAACACAACAAGAAACGGGTATGTGACCAAGTTATTAACAAAAGCGAAAGTCGATTAAGAAAATCGATCAATGTTATTTACATCAATGTCAAAAGGCAAATATTTTTGGAAAATTACAAAGCCGCTTTTTAATCATATATGAATTTGGTTAGAGACTTCAGAAAAGGGACTTCTCGATTACTTTTTTAAATGGATGTATCTGCTTTTGTAAACAATGCATTTGATCGTTGGTCGGTGTAATTGGTAGCTCACCCACGCATACTAACACCACTATTAGGTAGTGATGGTAGTGTAAGCATGCGTGAGCGAGCTACCAGTTAAGCCAAATCGACGAGCAAATGGAAAAAAACATAATAATCGAGATTTCATTCATACAGGATAGGAAGCATTAACCACAGATTGCATAATTTTGAGCAACACTCTGTAAAATATCCGCTCCAATATGATATATTAGATTTCACTCTGTGTTGTTAAAAATTAATTATTCAAATACTTCATTTGAATACCGATACTACCGAAACGATCAAAAAAGTATTCGCTCAAACTAAAAGTCACTCGAAGTAGACACAAAATTGTGGGCTGCCAAACCTGGCAGACAAAATAACTTAGATGGCCGTGCAACCAGATTTATTTTTATTCTCTCCGCGCGTCTCTTATACAACATCGTCTCTGGTAATAGCTAGAAGAATTTATTTAATGCCACAGTACCAGTCAAACGCACATTTTTGAATAGTTATGTTGCGCTCATTTTCAACTTCTATTCAATTTTCATACTAACTTACTCTAGCGGAACTATCAACCTACCCTCTTCAGACCTTTCTCTAGCCTATAAATTATCGCACTAAAGCTTCATGCTAGATAGTATTTCCAACCAACTCTGAAAATCAAAGACTGAGGTTTCAAATTTAAAAAAAATCATCTATTCATGAAACAGTCATCGGTCGTCATTGAAAAGCAATGCAACTATGATCTGTCAATCTAATTGAAACTTTTATTGGCTCTGTTGTCTTGTGAATTTCAGCTATAACGGCCTCTTTTCTGATTTTTATCTCTCAATCTATGGAATCCACACGAAAACTATATTTAAACAAAATTTCTAGAACATATGGGTGGAAAGTTCGTAGAACAAATACTTTAAAATTCTTCACTTTTTAAGATATCTTCGAGTATGAAACTAAGTCAAACTTCAATAAAATCACTTTGAATAGTTAACCTTTGGTCACAAAGTTGGTAGATAACACATTAAGCTTTGCTATGAAAGTTGTTACAGCAGTTTTCGTTGCTTTAGGCTCGAGATACAATTATAGGTCGTAAATTACCTTAGAAAAGTAAAATTAACTTGAAGCACCTCTAAATCATCACCGATTTTGAGGAAAATTTGCAAAGAAGTTCAAATTAACATGAAAAACAGTAATCACGGTTAACCTGGTGCATCTCGAACGTTTCTGTTAAAATGAACAGGTCTACTGTACAGTGCAACTCGTTTTCGATCGCACATAAAAACTGAATGTTTATCCCAAGATTTTTTTTTAAATCATTTACATTTCGAATTGTACCAATTAATGTTATAGCTAGTAGCTAATTGATTAGATTTTATGTTAAAATATTCCACCGAAAGGGTTGCTATAAAAAATGATTTTTTTTTATTATTAAATCATTAGATATTGTAATGTTATTTTGTTCTTGTAACATACAAAAAGAAGTAGTTAGGTATGCATTTCGCACAAACCTGTCAATGTCGCTTTCAAAGAGTCACAATAAGTAAATTTATGATTCGTGAGCGCTTATTCTGAGTGAACGCTCAGGGTAAATCACTGATTGTAACTCTCTGCAAGTGAAATTTAAGAGCTTTTTTGTAGAAAATTGAATGTGATTTAATAATAACACCATTTCAAATTTATTTGATAACCGTAGGTAGTATTTTGTTAAATAGTACTTTTTTTAAATTATTCATATTTTTTTTTACTTATGAACTCACATAATCTAAACTACAATGTATATTTTTTCTTGAAAGGCACAATACTTGTCCGCATCTTCGCCCAAGGAACCATCTCGATCAAACAAATCGTTCGAGAGATATATGTTTTTCTATTGATGCATATCATTTTTGGATAATCCCTTTTCAAGTGTTTTTTTTTTTCCTTTGTTGGGTACATTTTTCCACTGCGACCAGTTATTTGATCTATTGTGGCGGGCCCCGGTTTAATGTATGCCACATCAGGGTGTTGTATCACTAATTGTTTGAGTGATTTCCACTAGCTGACTATAGGCATTGTCCCAGTAAGGTATTATATTTAGAACGAATGAACTTTATTGCCTTACTAGGATGAGTCATCCATACTTCTGAGGGCTGTATTAAACCCTTACCGAAAAAAGTTTTCCTTTTATGAAAAAGTGCTGCACAGTTACATAGTAAATGTTCCGAGTTTTCACTCTCTAGGTTGCAGAATCGACACTTGTCATCTTCCAATTTGCCTAGCTGTAGGCCACTAAAAGTACATAGATCTTTTTTGGAGAGACTAAGAAGTCTTTGAGTTGCTCCTTTATTAGGTGATATAAATCTTTTGGACTGTCGAGCTATTTTAGTGTTTTTCCAAATGTTATCTATCATCGATTTTTCCCAGTTTTTTAGTTCCATTTTGAGGGTACATTCTGAGGCCCCACAAAATGGTTCTGGACCTAGGAATGGTTTTGATGATCCCAATCTTGCTAATAAATCTGCCTTTACATTACCTTCAACCCCACAGTGCCCAGGTACCCAAAATAAGTTAACTGTACTATTTTTAGCCACCTGCTGTAGTAATTGAATGCATTCCCAAACCAGTTTAGAACAACATGTAACTGACCTCAATGCTTTTAGGGCAGCTTGACTGTCAGAGAAAATATATGTATTTGTATGTTTGTAATTACGACGTAAACAAACCGTAGCACATTCAATAATTGCCTGTATTTCTGCTTGAAATACGGTTGGCCACTTACCCATAGATATTGATATGTTGACACCAGGACCCGTTACCCCAGCGCCAACTCTGTTGTTTAATTTGGAACCATTAGTGTAGAAAATTACTGATCCTGGTTGAATACTAGGTCCCCCTGATTCCCATTCAGTGCGACTAGGTTCAGTGACGTTGAATAGTCTTTCAAAGTTATACTGTCTATTCATCCAGTCTTCATGAGTTAATAAAGAATTAATTTTAAATTCCTTCAAAATACTGAGATGACCCCTAAGGTCCCCATCAAAAAACTGTTTTGTTCTTTTTAACCTTAGTGCGTTTCTTTCGGCTTCTAACTGCACAAATATATGTAAGGGAAGCAGATTTAGCATTGTATCTAGCGCTTTAGAGGGCGTGCTACGAATTGCTCCTGTGATGGAAATTGTAGCAAGTCTTTGCAACTTTTCGAGTTTTTTTTTGAGCATATTTAACTTTTGTTTTTGGCCACTAAACTAATGATGCATATGTTATTCTGGGTCTTATTATAGCCTTATAGATCCAATCGATCATTTTAGGTTTCAGTCTCCATTTATTACCAAATGTTTTTTTGCTTATCCATAGGGCATTTGTAGCCTTGCTTATTATTTTATTCAAATGTAAGTTCCAATTGAGTTTGCTATCAAGAATTACTCCCAGATACTTAACCTTTTGAGAAAGGACTAATTTAGTATCCTCCAAGTGCAAATCTGGTATTTTTATTTTCCTTTTATGTGTAAATGGTATAATAGTAGTCTTATGAGGGTTTATGGACAACCCCTCATCTTTACACCACGCCATCGTTAAATTAAGAGCATATTGTAACCTATCTCTGATAACGTGTTCATATTTCCCACGAATAATGATTACTATGTCATCGGCAAAACCAATTATTACAAATCCTTGCGCTTCAAGATGTAATAGTAGTTCGTCGGCTACCAGTGACCACAGCAAAGGTGAAAGAACCCCTCCTTGTTGGCAACCCTTCACGGTCCTTACCGTGACCGTTGAACTACCATGACTGCATGTTATTTCTCGTTTTTGCAACATTTCAAAAATCCAATCTATGATAGTTTTATCAAAATTTCGTTTTATCATAACGTTCCTCATTGAATAATGAGATGCATTGTCAAATGCTCCTTCAATATCTAGAAACGCAGCTAACATAATCTCTTTGGCTTCAAAGGTTTTTTCAATTTTTGTCGCTAGTGTAAGAAGTGCTGTTATTGTTGATTTTCCGTGTTGGTCTGCAAATTGCTGTTTATTTAATGGGATCGAATCTAAATACTTTGACTTAATATAATCATCAATCAATTTCTCTATTAATTTCAACATACATAACGAAAGGCTAATAGGTCTAAAGGATTTTGGACTCTTTTTATCCTTTATGTTAGCTTTAGGAATAAAAACCACACGAATTTTGGAATGTGGTTCAACCGCAAACTGGCCCTGAACATTTCAGTTAAGCAGGGAATTAGCATTCCTTTGCTTTTTTGAATCATCACAGGACGGATTTCATCATTTCCTGGAGATTTAAATGGTTCAAAATAATTTACAGCCCATTCAACTCTTGCTTGAGTAAAAATACGACTTGCTAGATCTTGCGTGTCCTGCCTGGCCATTTTTTGCCCAGTTATTTTTGCAATATCATGAGGATCCTCGAAAACTTCTGTGCTGGTCTTCTCTGATCCAGTCAGTGTATCTAAGGAAGTCGTATTTTCATTCAAGACCGGTAGAGATCCTGGAAAGTGTACTTGCATCATCAAATTCACAGTTTCTGATGCATTAGAAGTAAAACTCCCGTTATCCTTTTTAAGAGTACCTAGACCATTAGAATGATCGTTTGACAAGACTTTTTGCAATCTAGCAACCACTGGATTACTTTCAATATTTTCACAAGTGTGCCTCCAGTTTTTGCGTTTTGATTTTCTAATCTCTTCATTATACAAAGTAAGAGCTTTCCTATATGTATCCCACTGTAAAGTACGCTTTGCTTGATTAAACATTTTCCGAGCCTGTTTCCTTAGATTTTCCAATCTAGTATTCCACCATGGAACATCTCTATCCGTTGATCTTACCTTGATTGGGCAACTGTTGTTAAAAGCATGCATTATTCTGTTTGTTACTTGAAGAGAGGTATTTTCTAGTTCTTTATGTGTGTTAATTCTTTTTTCCAGGAAACTACCCCCCGCAGCTAGATTAGAATAATAGAGATCCCAGTTTGTTTTCCTGGGATCTCTGAAAGTTTCTTTGATAATGTCATTCACTTTATATTCAAATAATATATGTTTATGATCAGATAGGGATACTTCATCTGATACATGCCAATTATGTATTTTTTCTGAGAGTGTGTTACTACAGAGTGTTAAATCCAGTACTTCTTGTCTTATGGAATTCATGAGAGTAAAATCAGTACCCTCATTACAAATATTTACGTTATTTTTTGTTATATATTCTAGTAGCCACTCACCTCTTGTGTTGATATCTGTGCTGTTCCATATTTTATGATGCGCGTTCGAATCACAACCGATGATGAATGCTTTATTTTGTGATTTACAAAATGTAACGAATGCTGATACTTCTGGGGGAGGCACATCGTCTACGTCCCCAGGAAAATATGCAGATGCCACGTAGATTTCCGTTTTTCCACGCGTGGTAGGAATTTCAATAGATGCCACTACAATATCCCGTTTAATAAATTCTGTAATAGGTAACATTTTTACATTCCCATTTACAAGAATAGCAGATCTTGGAAACTGCTGTGTTTGATCATATATTAACTTACATGATTTAGTAATAATGCCTAAAATGTTTCCATTTTTTGATGAAAGCAATATCCAATTTGCTTTGAATAAATCTCATGCAAAGTACAGCACTAGCACCCTTTGCGTGATGAAGATTTATTTGGATGAATTTGATGCTGTTTTGACTATTGAATGTGGTAGTCATGTAAATATTCATTGGGTACTTCTACATTCCCCAGTAAAAGTTATGCAGTCATTCTTTGATTGATTATTGCCTGCCGTAATATTAATCTTTCTATACTCAGGTTTTGAAAGAAGCCGTTCAGTATATTGGACACCGATCAGACCTGGGACGTTGTGATTAGTTGTGTTTCCACCCACTTTATCGTCTCCAGTTTTATTACAGGTCCTTGTGGTAATACTGTTAGCCTCATTAGCTTTAATTGGAGTTCTTCGAGTGTTGTGGACACCACTTGGTCCTGGGACATTCAGGTTGGTGATGTTTTTACCCACATCGTCACCGGTACCACAGGTCCTTTTATCAACACTGTTGGCCTCTGTACTTCGTTCAACTTCCATTTTTTCCGATCGATTTATGTTCGGGACTTTCTTCCTAATAGGAGCATTCCCAAATTTGTAATCCAAGACAAATTCACATTCCACTAACGATCTCATTGATATCCCATAAACGCTAAAGGTGAGTTCCACATGACGTTTATTTATTATTTTCCTCATAAATATCTTCCAGCTATCAATTACTAAACCTTCATTTTGAGCTTCTAGAAGAGCAAGAATGTCTTCGTTGCTATCTTCTGCACTCATGGGAAAGAACCCAATTAATGTCTCTGGTTGCGGGATTTGATTTTCATCAACCGCAATAAGCTCTGCCCCCCCCCCCCCCCCCAAGGAATTATACTAGAAATTATTCTTTTTATCCAGTCAGATGTAATTCAAGTAATTCTAAAAACATCGATCCAAAACGATTTGCAAATCTGTGTGGAACAACTCACCTAACTATTATCGTAAAAATGATAATTAGTGGGTTGGTGACTCGGGATATCCTATGAGGAATCATTGTTTTTTTGATTTAAATTTATTTTTAAGATTTTTAGCCGTAGGCTAGTTTATCTCGTCAAATGAGGACTCAATCATTTTGGATACGCAACTCATAGAAAGAAAATTGGATATTTACTGAATAGCAATAGCGTTTCCCATGTATGAAAAATGTTGTCCATCACCGAGTTTTTACTGGCTTTATCGTTTTTATATTATTTATGACTTATTAACAAATTATTTGCGGGAAACCAATATTTACCAAGTTAATGTAAATATTTTTTGTTATGAGACACCCTAGATTACTTTTTAAAATCTGTTTATCTGTACTGTTTCACAAGTTTATAAAACATTGTACTGTTGTATCTCAAATAACTAAACAAATCATATAAAATTATTGTAACCAATAGCTAACGTTTTAAACGCAATCATTATTGTCTTCCTAAATACCGCCCATTTAACCATTGTGCAATGGAAGTGAAATTATAATCATTCCTATTTAGCTACATGTTTGCGTATTACTTAAGTAAATGCCAATTAAATGACGTTTGTTTTTTTTTCGTGGAGTTTGTTTTGCCTATAATCAGTTGCTGATCTGGCCATAACCAGACCCAGGAGACGATTTCTAGTTCCTCATTCTAGGTCCCTATTATTTGCCGATGAGAAGCTGTTCCCAAGCCAAGTAGAACGTCCACGAGGCGTCCCATCATTGAGTCGCAGCGTTGAACCTGACTATTGACCACGAAAGGGCTTGCCAATGCACATCAAAAATTGACTACATACATCCGAACATTTGTTTATCTCAAATTGAAGGAAGACATTCCGCGCAACTACCATAAACCGGACTAGTTCATGTTGATCTTCGTCAAGCTTCGTCTACAATTTGGACTTCTTCATTAACACATGTCAAGCTGCTTTCAGGTTCGATTGGCTAAACTTGGTGAGTTCGTTCCATTTTGTAAATTTTTATCTTTTTAAACCAGTAACGTTGGGAGATCACCTTTTTGTGGTGCGTTACTGGTAAAAGATCTACCACCGAACCCTAGTCGTCACAAGTTGAAACTTCAACTCTTTTCAGAAAGCGAGTAATGGTGCTAAGCCATAAGTCATAAAAGGCTAGGACAAGAGTAAGTGCTCGTGTCCCAACCGTCAGAATAAAATGGAACATCACTTAATCTTTCTAGCTTTGATGCTTCCAACGACCAGCCAATCATATAATTATCAAAATCGGAACGTACGGTACGAGATGTCCACATTTCATCCATTTATTTGATTCTGAAGCATTGTGTTTAAATCTTCGATTCTGCACAGTAGGCCTGGCCATTTTGATATGTGTGACGCATTTTCGATGTGAAATATATATCAAATAGACAAGAAAAATGATGTAGGTATGTATATCATTTTCCAGGATGCTTTCAAGAACTGGCTGTGTTCGTGTTCGATTAGATCAGATTAGATTAGATAAGATCAGATTACTTAAGTAAATGCCAATCAAATGTATGTGATGTAAATTCACAATAAAGTCAATCAACAAAACCCATATCAGGAAACTACTGACAGTTGAAAGATAATCAAACTTTGATTGAAATAACAATGTTGAAAAATTGTTTTTACTGCTGGTAATTGTTAGCCATTTACTAATTGGACTGAATGGAGAGAAAAAACATCCGGAGAACTTAGAGATTTGGGCGTAATTGCTTTTGTAAACAAACATGTCAATCGCTGATTTCTCGCGAATAAAAGAACAATCTCTAGCGTTACCGTTAGCGTTGTTATGATATACTTCGTAGATTGGATGCTAGCGACACTCACGTCTCTTCTGAAATTCTCAGTTAGACTACTTTCAGGAATAATGCTGAGGAGTAAACATTGGTTCCAATCTAAACAAGAGTAACAGAAGCATGACTGTCGCTATTCCTGGCCACGCCCATCTTTACCATAACTAGGGATAGGAAGGAAATGTTGATGTAGTACTTACTTAACGAGAGGCCACCGACTTAGCGACACCCTCATAAGTGCTACGGAGTTAGAGGGTTGGGTATGGTATTCGGTTAGGATTCACCTCAAGTTGGCCATGCAACCAAAAGTATGTATTGTTTATTTGTTGTTTTTTAATCTCTCGATAGCCGGCTATCGAAAGAACATATTAATTTTGTTTAGTGATAATGAATTTTAAGAGTCATGACGGAGAGCTTGGGATTAAACCCATGATTTTCTGCTCAGTAAGCAAAAACGATCCCTCCAGGGTCATCGAACATCTCAGAACCATAACGCTTCGCGACAATACAGGATTACGTTTTCGCTTGATATACAAATAGTTTCTGAGGTCAATGTTCAATATCAAATATACAAATGATGGTGGCGATTTATTGTGCTGTGGAAGAGCTTGGGGTTAAATCCATGATTTTCTACTCAATAAGCAAAATCGATCCCTCGAGGGTCATCGAGCATCTTATAATCCACAGCGCTTCGCGTCAAAGTACGAACATATGGATGAACTATCTATTATTGAATAACTATTATTTACGATAATTACATGAAAT
Source organism: Ochlerotatus camptorhynchus (assembly GCF_037179485.1). NCBI lineage: Eukaryota > Metazoa > Arthropoda > Insecta > Diptera > Culicidae > Ochlerotatus > Ochlerotatus camptorhynchus. Next base: position 4,467,473 of record NW_027040554.1, on the reverse strand, counting down.
AAATAAAATATAAACTACAAACAAAACGTGACTGCTAAAATCTCAAAAAGATATTCTCAAAAATATATTTCACGCCACCAGGAATCTCAAAACCATTAGACGTTATAATGATGCTCTGCACATGTTAGACACAAGAAGAGGCCAAAAAGCAAGCGCCCGACACACAAAACCCGTCAAATCCACTTGCAGTCACAATCAACGATTCTACGAATCGCGAGCGCTCACGAATCATAAAACCGCTGACTGCGACACTCTGAAAGCGAAATTGACGGCTCTATGCGTCAAACACCCGCCCTCCAATCTCTTCCCGCATCCAACAGCACAAATCTCCATTACAACATCTAACGAATTCAAAACTCCGAAAATCACTCATCTATAGCAAGTGAGTGGAAGCAACCCTGCATGCAACCATTCTTCATGATACACTTTTTCTGCCTATCTTTCTATTAGGCCTGTGGACATGCGTTAGCTTTGAAACTTCTAACCAAACTGGGTAAATTTTCAGATCATAAAAAAAAAACTTTCAAAGGTAATTATAAGTAAAATAAATATTGATTATTTTACGCAAAAACGAGCAGGTAATATTAAATCTCTTGTATCATATGCTAATGCAAATTGACTGTAACAAAAATAATATGCTTAAATAAAATAAAATATTAATAAAATTATCTGCAAAATTTACAAAAAGATCATTACTTTATTGGTGAGAAGTTTTTAATAAGCCCTCCCAGTTCCTCTGTATACAGAACAAATCTGATACTCTAATCAGAATTGCTCAGTCTGCATGAAGCAGCCGATTTCATCAAGGAAGTTCTATTAACAACCAAGAATTAATCGTTTGAGGCATACTGAAGCATTAAGAAGGTGATATGTGTCACTTTTGGAAATCATCATCGTTGCAAATATAAAGAAATTAAACATAACCCTTTGCTTCAGTACCGTCAACCTCCATGTCCATGGGGAGGGACGCGAATAAAAGAACAATCTCGTGCATAAACTATACCAAATGATAGAGGAGCCATTATTTTACCTGTTTGTATTGTTAGTTTTTGAGAGTGAGCTTTAATTCGCGAGAAATCGTCAAAGGAAGTGTTTGTTTACAAAAGCAATTACGCCCTAATCTCGAAGTTCTCCGGACATATCCAATGAATGTTTTATGACCTGTATGGAATTATTTATTATAGCTATACGTGTCTCCCTTAGCTCAGTTGGTAAAGGTACAGCTATAAAACAAGAGCATGCTGGAGGCGGCTGGGTTTGATTCCTGGTTCGGACTAGGAGTTTTTTTTTGGTAAAGGAATTTCATGACTTTCCTGCGCAACAACTTGTATGCAGTCCTAATGCAAAAAAATATTACAGGCTTAGAAAACTCTCAATTAACATCTGTGGAAGTACTCAAAGAACAATACGTTGAAGGCCTTTCGTAAAGTCCCATAAGGGATGTAATGAATCCAAAGAAGAAGAAGAAAATGTGTCATGGAGATAGATTTCCTCATTAGAGAATAAAGTTCCCTTAAACCTCAAACCCGTTGTTTCTGGCGCATTAACGTTTAAATGTATCTACCACCTACCTCGTATTGTGCTAGGCATCTTTGCTGATCCTTGATGCTTGTTTGAGGAAAATATAGTTGATTGCGGCAATAGTTCAGGAAAGATCAAACATTCTCGTAAATTGTAACAATTGTGTCATCTTTATTACATCATTTTCACTACCAATAAATTCTCAGTGTATCCTTTGTAACTTCACGACACGTATAATTAATTGGTTTTCTGCTGCTTTATCACTATTTTTCACATGTATTTAATTGAAAATGTGATGAAAACTCCATTTATATTCTGCTTCAAAATCACCTTAAACCATGTCGTTTGATTGTTGCATTCAGCACAACCACCATAGAATCACGATCAATACACTTTTTCATCCATAAACATTTCCACTACAATTTCTTCTTTATTAGCTTTCAGAACACTCGATGTTATATCAATTTTACATGTGTAAATGAAACACTTTTATCCAATTCTTCACTCAATCCAAAGCTTATTCTCTCATATGAGCACACCTGAAAATCACACAATCGATGATTTGTTTACGATTCAAAATTTCCATCACTACAACATAAAAGTGAAATACTCGCGGCCTAAAAAAAAAACTGCACAACATAATCCAACAAAAACAAGCACATAATCCCGTAAACAGCTTGCCAACGAAAATCTGCAGCACAAATATAACTCGCAAAAAATAAAGCAGTGATCCGAGAGGAACAAAGCAACTCAAAACAAAACGAGCAGCACAAAACCCAACGCACCGGAGCGGGAAGGCCGGAACTAAGATCACGCGCGATCTAGTAAATCAAAAACAAGACGGTCGGAACAACACACCACGACACACGCCGCCGTCGACGCCGTCGGGTTTCGCCGCGAAAGTCAACAAAACACGCCAAAAAACGAGGTGTTGGCCCTACCGCTAGCCAACCGCACTGTGTAATGATGATAATAATCCCGCACGGGGTCCAGCAGGCCCAGGTCCCGAGGTATGTGACCTCGACAATGAGCGCTCAGATGATTACTGAAGGTGCCACAGTCAACCGTGGAGAAGAGGCTCAAACGTTGTCGTCGTCGTCGTCGTCGCCGTCATCATCGCCGTTGTCCCTTCTTGTGGCAGTCGGTGGTGGTTTCTTGCAACAGCAGAAACGGGTCTCTCAGAATCAGAATCATTATCATCATCATTATCGTCATCGAATGCGCGAATACGGCCTTTGCCTAAGCGACAAACCGGAGTCACCACCGCAGCGTTGAGAGTCACCTGGCCGTTGGGAGTGGACAGCAGTCAGAGGTGACCGCAGATGCTACGAGATTCCAGGGAGAGCGCGCGGGAGCAAGGGTGTGCAATCATTCAAATGCGGTGTAAGCGTCCTGAAGAGGTGAGTTACACCAGCAATAGGTGACTTCAACGAGAGGGGTACTCAATTGATTGGTTGTTCGAGATGCAGGAATGGTTAAGAACTTTTTGACTTTTGACGGTGGTGTGCGAGTTACATGGTTGTGGACATTGGCTGGCTGGTGGGTGGCACTCAGCAGGTGAGATTGGTGCTCACCGGTTAAAGAGTTTAAATGACGAGAAGGTGAGAATGGGCATGGACGTTGGTTGGTTTGATTGTGCGTGCGACGTACATTTTTGCTTCTGACGGAATTCTTTGGGTGAATGTAAATAAAGCAATTGCAAGAATTTGATTAATTAAACTTCAGGATTGGAAGAAGATTTCGTTTTAACTTATTATTTGGTATTTTATGCATCTATAATTGTAAATGCTACATATCCCAGTTTCTAAAGTTCCTTTGAAATTTAGCGTCTACGAACTGGAATTTAGCATTAGTCTGCCAACATTCTCTCTCGGAAATTCATAATTGAGTTGAGCTCGTAAAACACACAGCTCTAGTAAAAGTAAAATCGCTCATAAACCCAAAACAAAGCCATGTGCTCGTCAAAACAGAGCAAAACAAATTTCCCTCAAGTCACCCACAAATCTCGCTCACCGCGACGTCACCCTCTGCTAAAGACGGGCATCTCAACGTTTTACACCTTCGCTCGACGCTACATGCCTTCCCAAAGAACAGAACTCTCCCGATGACGATGACGATGCCACTCAACACGCACCCAATGGGTGAGGGAACAACCGGTTAGTCTCCAAGATCGAAACAAACAAAACTTCAAACCACACCAACACTCGCACCCGACCGATTGGTCACCAACAATGCCACAAGACGCCGACAACGACGACGACCGGCAGAATTTCTTCAGGTTTGCATCATTTCCAGTCGCCGCGCGTAAGCTCGCAAACGTACAATACATACCTACCTCTACGCTACGAACACATGGGGTGTAGTAATTCTCGATTCCTCTGGCCCGGTTGAACCCGGTCGGCAGAGTTCATTCCTCCAGATTTTAAGTCGGCTCGGGGGCTGGCGGGGGAGGTTTCGAAGTAGGTGAAGGAGAGAAGGCAGTAGTGGATCTGGTCGAGGCCGCACAGGTGGAGCAATGGCCGCGCCAGAATGGAGGAAAAAGCTTGATTCGTTCTTGCGGCTGGACCGTTGTTGCGAGAAAAGGAATTGAACGAAAACTTGCTCTTCGCTGCGGCGGATATCGGAGTGGAGATGGAATTAAAATCTGCAATAAAAGGCAATATCTTGTTGTAGCACACGTATGATACGATGAAGCAAAAGAGAGAGTGAGAAAGATGGAGAGGAAACGTACCACTAGCGTCATCGGCGGGTGGCTGTCGGATGGTGTTTGAGGATTGAGGATGAAAGGTGCAATGGGGAGGGTCGTTGAAAGGGTAATCAAAGTTTCTTTTTTGTTGCAAATTGAGAAGACGTTAGCATGTAGTGAGTAAGCGAGGGGCAATTTAAGTGATTTTAATGGAATGAGGAAAAATTCCTGCATGTTATCTCGGAGAGGGCTACGTGATGGATCAGAAACGACCCGGAATGGTAGAATTAAAAGGAAATGGCTGGAATGAGTAGGATTAGATGAAATTAGCGAGAATTTCCCTGATAATATCATAAGGGTATGGGGGGAGAATTCGCATTTTTTTTACTAACGTAGACGAAACCGTTTTATGAGAATGTCGATTGTGGTCAACGGAACCGGTGTCCGGACCATCCGGAATATACAAATATTCGCAGAATCATCTCACATACATCAATCTGATATGACTTCCTTCTTCTTCCTAGAATTTCAAGCTTATTGCTTATTGCACATTAGCTATTTATAGTTGTTAATTGAGAGCTTTCGATGCCTGCACCATTTTTGCATTAGTATAATTTTGTGGTAAGTTCAATCATACACTATGCCCAGGGAAGTCGATAAATTTTGCAACCCGAAAAATTCTTAGACCGGCACCGGAAATCGAACCCAGCCACCTTTAGCATGGTTTTACTTTGTAGCTGTGCCTCTACCGACTGAGCTAAGGGAGGCCGGAATAGATCATGGCCCTCATATATTCATCAAAAATTGTTATAATATTTGGAGATTCAGCCCATACACATCAATCAGCTGTGCCTTGACGTGTTACTGCCTAAATATTTCTAAACTTCTTTGAAGTCACTATAAAAAAAAACCAAAAATAAAAGTTCTGTGGACTTTTTTAAGGACCTCAGAACTTTGCTGAATTTTTCAGTAATTCCCTGAGTTTTAACTGGTTTTAAGTTCCTGCAAGTTTCATGAAGTTAATTGAACTAAGAATTAAAGTTCTCTTTAAACTTCATTGAAAAGCTCTGGGTTTCTGTGAAGTTCCCAAAATATGTCATAAGTTTTCTTAACTGCTCAGAAGTTCTCTTGACTACCATAAAATTTCTGGAACTTTTTTAAACCTCTCGGATTTTTTTTCTAAAGTTTGTGGATCTATTCTTAACTTGTCGAAACTAACCATTACAGATCTTTAAATTTTGCTGAAAGTCTAGACTTTTCATAAGTTGTTGGGACTGCGCACACAATCTCTGAGCTTCTCTAACGATTTCTAAAATTAGCTTCCCTGCAGTTCTAGGAACTTAATTAAGCTTTCCACAAGTCTCTTAGACTTTCCTGAAGTTCTCTAAAAATACCTAAATATTGTAGAACTTCTCACAAGTTACTGCTGCTTTTCTGAAGCTGATGGATCCACCTTGAATTTCTCTAAACTGTTCTTAAGTTCCCGGAATTATCGGAACTTTCTTTATTATACAGTAGTCTGCACTTGAAACTTTCTCGAAATCTTCGGTATTTTATTTAACTCTCGGAACTTATACCTGCGATATTTATTTAAGTTCTTGGGACTTCCTTCAAGTTCTCGCTTCTGTTATGATGATTTTCCTGAAATTACCCTGAAATTAACTAAACTTTCTTAATGATTTCTAGACTTGCTGACATTTTCCATTAATTGCTGGCACTTCCGTTGATTGATCGAAACTTCTGTGAAGTTTTTCAATTTTTTCCCCAAATTTCTCTGAACTCTGATGTTCTCTGGGCTAACTTTAATTTGCGGAACTTCTTGAATGTTCTCGCTCTTTTCCTGAATTTCACGGAGCTGCCCTAAAGTTATCGAAATTTACCTGAAGTTCTCAAAATTCTCCTGAATTCGTAAAAATGTTCACGTTGTATCCCTTATGAACTGAAATTCTACTGCAGTTTTGGCAATTTTTGTTAATAGTTAACTGCTCTAAAGATCTCGAAGCTATCAAAATTGATCTAAAGAGCCATGAGATTTTTTCTAAATTTTCTGGACTTCTCTGAATTTCTCAAAATTTCCATTAAATTCCTTCAATTTTCCTGAGTCAATATGCACATTTTTTTTTTTTAGATTCCTTGTAGCGTCCTTTTTCGCAGTAAATTTCGCAATTTCACAAGTTGGAATATTGAGGATTTTGTAAATCGACGTAGCTTACTCTACAACTTGTTATTTGCTACAGAGAGGTAAGCAATGTCTGCAATTTACAGATTTATAAACTACCCAAGCCTTGAGATTTGAGCTCTTTAAAAAGCAAAATATGATAAGTAAAGATTTTACAGACAAAACATTTTTTTTTGCTTTTATCTATTGTAGCATATCCCGTGTCCTTACTTTAGTGCATGTCGTATTACTCCATAACTATGAAGAAATGATAAAGTATTCGGTTTTGATACAGCTGTCATTCTTGCCTTAATCGCAAGGAATCGATTCTAATTGAAAGGTTCCGCTATTTATACCCTTCGAAGAGTGAGAGCACCCTCCAAAAGCGCGCCTTGTGTCAGTCAAAATTGGATTCCTTAGCAACAAAAATAAACAATGACACCGAAAATGACCATGTATCAGAACCCTAGTCTTAACTAGGGAACAACGAACTAGGGAACAACATACAAACTAGGGAACAATGAATAGAAGATTAGGAATCACATAGATGAAGACTAACTAACTCATTTTTTCCTTGTTTCAAGATCATCCTCGGTGGACAAAGCCGAGTCTTGTCACTATCAACAAGGCATGAAAAGTAACAAGGACTAAGATGCGTTCCTTAGATTACTGAAAAATCCTGTTCCTGTTTGAAGCAGTCATGACTAGGATTTGGTGGTTGATCTTACATCCCGTAACGTACCACGAAAAGGTGATCTACCCACGTTACGGGGTGAGAAAAACCTTAATTCGAAGGAATTCTATTTGAGCATTTGTTTTTATCATTAGGGGTGCAGTAATATTTTTTTCCCTCGGAGATGCATTTGGAGAAGTAAATCAATAAGGCTGCTCAAATAAAATTAAACTGTTTGTAAATAATGGGTGCAACAAATTTTAAATCTGATGAATGCTGAGCATTTTTATTACATAGCACATTTGTGCTTTAATTCCAAATTTAAGGGTAATGATCGAATAAGGATGAAGATATAATGAGGGTTATTCCGATAGTCAAAGTGACTTTTCTCACTAGTGGAGTGAGAAAATTCACGTCATGGTGTCGTGGCTTTCCATTTGATTTGCACTGAGAGTTACGTCACTAAGACGTGACTTTTTCGCTTTACTAGTGACACAAGTCACTTGGGCTCTGGGGATAACCTCCAATTACCCATTACAGGTCACGGGACACGAAGATTTTCGGCCCATGATTATTATTTTCGTTTAAAACTTATAATAAACATCGCAATATGACAGTGTTATGTGCTTCAGTAGAAAGTAGCCATGATTTACGCTGTTTTTGAATCTAAAGTTATGTATGTTAGTCGTCATGTTAGGGGGGCACTTTTAACCCCTCCAATAATGTTCATACATTTTTCAAATATCGGATAAGCCGCGAGGATTCGGCCCAACTCTTACTCGACATAGAATTAAATGAATTTTGTTACAAACAAAGAACAATGAACTTTCGGATATTGGTAAAGATAACGCGATTGAGCTTTCCAAATAAACGAACTAGTTAAAAAAAAATACCGTGAAGTAAGTTAAAAACGTATTCACAAAAATAATATTACTGAGCCTGTCTATAGAAGCTGTTATCCCAACCAGCCTCTTACTCAGCAAGTGGCAAAGGAGGCATTTGCCACACATACAAAAAATCCTTAAACATCTACTGAATTCCCGTATCTTTACTTCAGGAACATTTTCTCAACTTCTTACATGTTCTTTAATTATTTTTTATCCCAGTTCTCTCAATTTGACCAAAATCCCAGAATATGCATGACCTTCTCCAAACTTCAGGACAGACCATAAACATTTTCTACGAATTTTCCAAAACATCTGGGTGAAACAAACCAACACATCCAAAAAGTTTCCAAATCAAACCCAAACATCCAAAATACTTCCTGCCCAGACAACCAGAAGTCGTATAACAATGTACAGAGAGTATCGTAAATTGCTACAGTTTAAGTCAAAATCGCATATAAGAATGGCATACCTCGCATTATGTTTAAGTTAAATCGTATAGAATGCAAATTTCCAACCTATATGCGATGACTCATTTTTCCGTCGTACTGTATCACAAATTAAATCGGATTACATCGTAAGACTTTTCAAAATGAATTTGTTATTACAGATTAAATCTAATATGATGTTAAATCAACTCGTTTAAAATTAAATATGCACGTATATGGCCTCCACTTTTGTACGTATAAGCCATTTATTTGCACTCTATACGAATTGTTTGTTTGTATATATGTTTGTATATCACGAAAACAATTTTGAATATACGTGCATTCTGGTTGTCTGGGTGAGCTTCAACTAAATTCCATGAACTTCTACAAAATTCTCTGAACTACTGAAGTTCACTGAGCTTCTAACAAATCCCTGAAATTATACAAAGTTAACTGAGCTTCTATGCAGTTCAATGAGCTTCTACGACGTTTATTGAGCTTCTACGAAGATCATTGATTTTCTACGAAGTTTGCTGAGCTTCTAAATAATTCGCTGAACTCCTACGAAATTCCTCGAATAAAAAAAAAAAAAAAAGCTGGGATTTTCACCATGCGATGAAGTTTTTCAACGGGCGGAACTACTACGAAGTTCCTTGAACTTTCACAAAATTACCTGAACTTTTACAGAATCCCCTGAACTACTACGAAGTACACTGACCTTCTACAAAGTTCACTGAGCTTCTAACAAATCGCTGAACTTCTACATAGTTAACTGAGCTTCTATTAAGTTCACTGAGCTTTTACGAAGTTCACTGAGTTTCTTCGAAATATCCTGAACTTCTACGAAGTTCATTGAGCTTCTACGAAGTTCATTGAGCTTCTACGAAGTTCATTGAGCTTCTACGAGGTTCTTAATAATTCACTGAACTCCTGTGAAATTCCTTGAACTTAAGAAAATGCTGGAATTTGCACCATGCCATGAAGTTTTTCAACTAGCTGAACTACTACGAAATTCCTTAAGCTTTCATGAAATTACCTGAACTTTTACAAAATCCTCTGGACTACTACAAAGTTCACTGACCTTATACGAAGTTCACTGAGTGACTAACAAATCGCTGAACTTCTACAAAGTTCACTGAGCTTCTATGAAGTTCACTGAGCTTCTACGTAGTTCACTGAGTTTCTTCGAAATAACATGAGCTTCTACGAAGTTCATTGAGCTTCTATGAAGTTCATTGAGCTTCTACAAAGTTTGCCGAGCTTCTAAACAATTCGATAAACTCCTACGAAATTCCTTAAATTAAAAAAAAAATACTGGAATGGTGCAAACCATGCCATGAAGTTTTTCAATTGGCTAAACTGCTACAAAGTTCCTTGAACTCTCACGAAATTACCTGAACTTTTACAAATTCCTCTGAACTACTACGAAGTTCACTGACCTTCTACGAAGCTCACAGAGCTTCTACGAAGTTCACTGCGTCTTTTAGAAATTCCCTAAACTTCAAAGAAGCAAATTGAGGTTCTACGAAGTTCTTTAAGCTTCCAAAAATTTCGCTGAGCTCCTTCGAAGTTCCTTGAACTTAAAAATCCAGCATTTCCATAAAGTTTTTCAACTTGCAGAACTACTACGAAGTTTCTTGAAGTTAATAAAAATCCCATTCATGGAAGTAAGTTTTTCGAAGTTCATTGAATCGCTATGTAATTCGTTTGACTTCTAAATAGTTCTCAGAATTTATTTGAAGTTCGCTACACTTCTATAAATTTCCTTGAACTTTTTAGAATTTCGTTGTATTTTTGCCATGTTCCTTGTAGATTTACAAAGTATCTTCTAATCTAATCTAATACAAATGCAGCTAGTACGAGAAAACATCCGGGAAAATGATTAGGTTAGATAACGCCTAATAATTTTTCTTGTCAACATTGGTGTTTGCAGCATATCTGAGATATGACACAAACATCAAAACGGTCAGGCCTACTGCGTTGCATTTGCCACAACGATGATTCTGTGAAACGATTCGAGTTTAAACAAATAAATTTAAACAGCTATGCATTTCGTGAATCTACAGGGGTGGAAATATGCGTGGACATTAGACTGATGCAAAATTTGAAATTTTCGCTCCACAGTGCTTAAACGGAATCAAATTGAGTCCTGCTTAGCCACCCAAAATTTGAACTACTTTAGTAAGAAACTGACTTGGCACAAACCGTTTCATGTTTATATGGGAATAACTATGGAAAAACTTATGTTTTTGTTCATATCTATCTAACAATTCACCACATCACTATGCCTTTAAAATGATAGCATTGATGGTAGCAAATTTTCAACAAAAGTTATCAATGATTCAAGTCACTGGTGCGAAGAATAGAGCACAAATATCATGGCTACTATGTCACCCTGCTGAATACAGTGTTGCCCACAGAACCGCTGCTTGATCATGTCATAAGTTTATCAATCTCTTAAACAATTAATACCAATTTAATTTGACATTTGGATGAAAAACTATATCCCGCAAAGTTGTAGTTTAAAAAATTTCCCGTAAAAATAGCTATAGAAATGTTCGAAAAAGCAATATGGAAAATTGGTAGAAGACAAAGTTTGGTTTTCCCATAGTAATTTCCATATAAACTTCGAATAGTTTGTGCCAAGTCGGCTTCTTACCAAATGAGTTCAAATTTTTGGCGGCTAATCAGGACCTGATTGAAAACCGTTTGAGAACTGTGGAGTAAAAATTTCAAATTTTACACCAGTCTAATGGACATACCGTACCAAACGCTCCGGGTTATGTGAGGATGAATTTAACAATCGCTCCTATAGTTGCGGTACGTTAAAAGCGTTAAGTTCCAATAGTTGTATATTGTATCTCCATGCACAACTATAGGAACCCTAGATAAAAATAGAATGATCTCACCAAAACTAGTCTGCTTGACTGTGATCATCAACTTTTCCGAGCTTAAAATGGAGTACTCCTTTGGTCGCTTCTTCATGGTGTGTATGTATCGGTAGATTAGATGTTGGAGGTTTAATGGAGATTTATGTTTTCCACAAAGGGTTTTTGATCTAATTTCCGTCCTACTAAGCATAACCCGCGCTTGACCTCTCTTTTTTGAACGGGTTTGATAAAAAAAAGGATATTTTCTGTCAAAGATAACGCTTAAATTTATTCACCTTTTCATAAGTACCGTTGGATTTGATAAAGAGTCACAGATTGTTGAGATACCTATTGTTTAAATTCTAATACTGCTTCTTGATTCTAAATTCGTCCTACAAGTTTCAATTCCGTCCTAACGTATTGAAACGCCATTAGATTTTCTTCGTCCTACGGATAATCGTAGAAAAAGGGGATTCGCTAGGAGCGCTTCTTTTGTTTTGAGAACAATGAGCGTAAATATTCATACAATGCACTCTAATAGGATCTATGTTGTAGCTTATGAACTAATGCATCGGAAAAAACCTATTATTGATTTATGCACGGTGAAATTATTGATATTATTGATCTTTTCTGATCGATTGAACGGAAATGGGCGATTGCGACGAAGTAGCGCTCTACCCTTTTAGATTCATTATTCCGCAACACTGGCTCATGTAAATTTTCCAGCAGTTGAATAATCGTTTAGTAAATGTATAAAAGTGTCTAATTAAACGTTACTTCATAACTTATAACTTATCCCTGCGCTTCGGTCAGAGAGCGTATAGGGTGTCGTTGTGCCAATTTGGTCGTGGCACATTTCGAGTATGAGAGAGTAATTGCAGTTAGATCAAAAGTGCCTGAGAAAAATGCAAGTACTTTCGCAGATTACCCGAAGTTGCGATAGTGAAGATATGATCACAGACAAGCAGACATAACACTCTTAAAACGTTCATCGAAATCGTTTTTAACGGTTAATTTAAATGTTTCTTAGTTGTTAGTACCGCCAAAACAGTACGGAACAACCGTGTTTCTTCAGGAAAGGCAGCAGACGTTTATTCAAACACTCTTTCACGTAAATTTCTTGGTTGACAGTCCCGGAAGCTATGAAAATGCTGCTTTTCAAGCCACAGGTACAGATGGCTTGCCAAACCAGATATTTCTTTGCGAACTTTGACAGTTTTATGTGCTTGAAAACATCTGCTACCTTTCCCCTTCCTTTTGCCGTATAAAACTCCTGTCCCGGAAGCTGCTTGTAGTCGGCTTTGACGTAGGTTTCGTCGTCCATTACCACGCAGTCAAACTTCGTCAGCATCGTCGTGTACAGCCTCCGGGATCGCGCTTTGGCCGTCGTATTTTGTTTATCATCGCGATTTGGAGTCACTACCTTCTTGTAAGTCGATAGTCCGGCTCGTTTTTTGGCTCGATGCTCGGTTGTAGACGATACACCCAGCTTATTTGCGGCATCTCGGAGAGAGAGGTTAGGGTTTCGCTTGAAACTACCGGCAACTCTCTTTGTCGTCTCAGCGGCTTCCGGTTTTCGATTTCCCCCCGATCCAGACTTCCTGGCTATCGACAAACGTTCCCCAAACACTTTAATTACATTTGTAACGGTTGATTTGGCAACTTTTAGCGATTTTGCCAACTTTGCGTGCGAGTAGCTCGGATTTTCGCGATGCGCGAGCAAAATTTTGATACGCTGCTCTTCTTGCTTGGACGGCATTTTGACAACTGAAGAGTGAATTCCAAAATCAAAATAGGAGCAACATTCTACACACAAACACCTTCAAAATGAGGGGTGTTCAGGTTTTTTAAATGCAAAATTGAAAGAAATACGTCAAGTTGATATTGACCAAATTTTGACCGTATCACCCTTTAATCAATTCCCTAGCGTTTGACGTTTACACACTACAACCATCTGTTGAGTGTATTGCCCATCAAAGTATATACGACACATGGCGGTAGGGTTCACAATCATAAATGTTCAATGTGTTGTGTCTGCTTGTCTATGACATATCATGGAGGTAACGTTAGGATAAAATCAAAACATTGAGAAATATAACGCATCACTTTCAGAAATACTTCACTTCGCAACCGATGAACCATTCTGGCGGCCATATGAGTACCCAAGTAACCATAAAGTTACAATATAGCTTGTATATTGTTACTTTGCTTGAGTATGGTTAGTTGGGGTATCTGATGAAACTGTCACTTCTTGAAACTGATCCCTTTCGTATTTCTTTCACTCTCTTTTCGCACACGAGCACTCGGTGGGCCAACGACTTTGGACGTGAGCCTCGTCCCAGATCACCATGGCAAGATAGTGGACATAGAATGAACATAGTGGACATGAAACCGATCACACCAACCAACGTGGAAAGAGTGAACATCGAACCAGGAACGGAAATTAGTGCGGATTTATCTCCCTAAGAAACCAAGAAAAACCCGGAAAATGCGGAATCATGTTAGAACCAACCAAGGACAATCTACGGAAGGAAATTGCCGGTGAAGCACGAAATGAAATACGAAGCGTTAGAGAAAAACTCCAAGGTATTCCAAAAGAAGTAATTAATGGCGGCGGAAGAGCAGAATATAGTGAGAGCTGTCCAAATTAAAAATCAAAATTAAACTAAATACATGCCAGGTTTGAAAATAATATTTTCGAACCTGGAAGTGTGTATATATAACCAATATCCATTTAATGACGGTGATGCATACATACGGGGCTGATTGTGAATGTAAGTAACCTCAGAATGGGCGTGACTCTCCAGACATTCTGAAATGGATTGCTGGATCTGCAATAAAGCTATCACCTTCTAACTCCCGGACTAAAGCTGTCTACAATAACCATAAATGCGACATTGTAGAGAGAGTTCTTCCATTATAACACTGCCGGCCAGTGGGGGTTAGAGGGAATACACACACACACACTTCATAACTTAAAACTTATCCTGATTAAAATTTCATAAAAATCTGTGAATTCTAAATGTTACCACAATCTTTTTCCTTGATTTGTTTACCGTCGATCTTGTTTACAGTACTGAGTACCAATGCTACCAACACCAGAGACCCTACCTGTCAACCAATAAAATCATGGACCGGTGACCAACGGATTTACTTCCCGAAGGAAGGCGTGATCAGAGATTTTATGCCTCAGAAAATCCTTATAGCATCGACTGGGATTGAACCCAGGCCCTTTGGAGTGAGAGGCAGTCAAGCTTACCACTGCACCCCTGGCGCCGCTAAATGTCACATCGATGGAATTATCTATTTGACGATTTGAGCATTTTTTCAAGGAGGTTTTGTTCTGAAAATCAATGAAAATATGCTTTCAACATAACGACTGATAATGTTGTGCCAATGGTGTTGAATGATACACTATGATGGAAAGTTCCATGAAAATGTGAAATACATCAGTTACAAAATCATTCTAAAGTGTGAGTTGTGTGAATCTTTCACAACACAATTTGATTAAACGATTCGTTTGTTTTTATACCACCTCTTTAACATTTTCCAATAATTGTCTAGGGTATAAAACAATCAGTTTAAGTGACAAACATATTTCTTTCCACCTATTTGTATGGACCTTCCCATAGTGTAGTGATGCGCAACTCAATTTTCTTGTTCAAACGAATTATAATACTTGAACGCATTAAAGATAGAAAATTGGTTTCTTCAGGATAGTTGCTTTTATTAACTTGTTCTACGACTTTGTGGAACATTGCGTCGGAATACATTAAATAAATAAAAAAAATAGTCGATATTTAGAACTCACTAACCCTAGACACCACCCTAAGGTCGCTCACATCAGAAGATTGCCTAAAAACATGTAAGCAATTTCTCTGAGACACCAATCATCTAAAACGTATGATTTAGGCACACATATTTTTGTTTTCCAAAATATGGCTTTGGAACCATAAACTGAATAAAGGTTATCTATTGCTAGATGATTCCCATTTGAATAAAAGTTCCAAAATTAATCAATAACAAAAAATCAACAAACGATAGGATTTTGAAAGGTATTTCTTATCAATACGTTGAATAATGTCTTGAGGTTTTAGTCTTGAAAGTATATTTTTCATAGAAATTATGCTTGAACTCTGATCCAATCGGCAAGTCTCCTAGCAAACCAGACAACGAACCTCGAAACAAGTGGATTTCTAAAAATAAAACTCAAAAACATAATCCGAACAAATATCACGCTATCAGATCAGCGAATTGCAAAAAAAAAAACGAACCGAAACAACGTAACCATTCTGATGACGGAGACGACAACGACGACGTCAGACCGGACCGGAGAAGGTTCCTGTTCTTGTCGGTGAAAATTCTTCTCCGAGGCTGCAAGGTAACAACTCCAACAACTGGACCCAATCGAAGACGGCTGCTGCTGCTGCTATGATGAACACGAAGAACGAGCGAGTGAGAGAGAGATGGGAGCAAAACAGAGAGTTCATCGACCCGACGATGATCGCGCAACGGCCACCAGCAGCACACGGCTCGCTTTCATTCTCTGCCTCAATCTCAGATGTTTCAGATGTTTCCTCTACACCTCTCGTTCCAGCCAGACCTGACGAGCGAGCGAAGGGATCTTCCTTTTGGGATTCCTCCTGGGATCGGTAGGGGTGAAATTTGTTCCACACTCTTCACTCTATATGTGTGTAAGATGCTACCAGGTAAAAAATTTGAATACAAAAAGAGCGAAAAATATAAATTTCTGCTGTCAATTTCAGCAGGGTAGATAATTTATCTTCACTTTTTGGAGTTTCCTCTTACCGCTGGAAAAAAAAGGAAGAAGAAAAAACACTCTTCACGGTAAAGTCAAACGACGACAATGACTCGGCGGGCCGGCCGACCGACGCACAGTGGAGCGACTTCGAACGAAACCCGGACAAAATTCTTTAAGGCCTTGTTAACAATCTGAACACGATGCCTCCGGTAAAATGTGTAGCGGCGAATTGGCCATGTTTGAAAAATCTTTGCTAAACAATGTATTGTTCAATTTTAAATCTATGGATTACAAATAAATCTTTAAAGTATGAAGTTTTAAGTCGCGCCAATAGATTTGAAATTCGTCTATAAGTGACTGAGCTATGATTTTTCAAACATTGCTAGTTTGCCGTTACACATTTTACCAGAAACATCGTGTTCGGAGTTTTAAAGGCCTCCAAAAGTTATTTTCGATCAGATTCTTAACCAAATTGGGTAAGTTCGGAAATAGTTCCATAATTCGTATTCTACTGGTACGAAATGACGAAAATGTGTTTTGAACTAACATTCAGCATGCGACATTGCAATCATTTGTTTACAATCTTTGTTACCGGTGTGCATAGCCTACTTTGATGCCACGCTTGTCTTTGGCAGTCCTAAGTATGCACCTTTAGAATTGATAAAACGATCCATAAAATATTGAAAAACGTTCCATTAAAAACATCCAAATGATTTATGGATCGGAGAAAATCTTTAAAAAAGTGTGAATGATCCTTAAAAAGTATTAACATTTTCAATATTTTATGTGAAATTTAGCAACACAATTGTAAAAATGTACCGCTAAATTTCTAAAGAATGAACATTGAAATTGTACGATTACCCATAAACATATTGCAATTGATCCGTAACACATTCAGCAATGAACCTTAAACTAAAGAAAGTTATCCATAAAAAATCAAATTTGCGCACTTAAAAATATTGGTATGATCCATAAATTAGACGTATATTATTCATGTTTAGGACACTATTTTTTGTTAAATTTTGAAGCATAAACCTTGAAAAATTGCTTCACTGCATATCTACTTAGATTTGCTGTCCTGCCCGTGTATTTTAGGTAGAGGTGCGAAACGACGGGCAAGCGTCTAGAATTAGCTTCCAAAAGAAGATTCTGTAATAATATTCTTAAGAAACTTACTATGGAAGCTTCATTTAGAAACTTCTTTTAGAAGCTTATTCTAGACGCTCGCCCATCGTTCCGCTATTCCGACAAAAAAAAAAAACACCTGCAAAACAGCAAACCTGAGTAGCTGCGCAGTAATGTAGCAATTTTCCAAGGTTTATTGATCAAAACAAAAAAGGGTCCAAAACATTAAAAAAAAACTATGTATATCCCATAGACTATCATTGGAACACAGCATAATAGGAACGTCTACCAATAACTGAAACACCTACCCTAGGTACGATCAATAAAACTAACATTTTTTTTTTATATATTTTCTTAAGAAGATTATTATAAAAGCTTATTTTGAAGCTAATTCTAGACGCTAGACCATTACACCTCTGCCTAAAAAAACACGGCAGATCAGTACATCTAAATAGTTACGCAGTAATGGAGCAATTTTCCATGGTGTATGGATCAAAATTAATAATATAGTGTCCAAAAAGTGAATAATATACGTCTAATTTATGGATCATGGCTGTTCGGAATTTCGGGATAACCATGTACCGCCAAGCCCAGCGACAACCCTATGGGAGATTCGGAGAGCTACGGTAGCGGTCGCTGTCAGAAATGGCAGACGTCAAGTTTGGTTCAACAGAACTGTGAGTTTAGATAGGTCGGAGTAAGAACGAGAAAAAAAGGAAAAGAAAGTACAAATCCAAACCATCTAGAACACGTTTTACAGCTAAATTAAGTTAATTGCCTAAATTTGTTACTATACCTATCGTTTAATTAAATTGAAGTGATTTGTAGTGAACTAGCTACTGAAGTAGGTTAGTTGGAGGTAGAATTCGAGAAAATATTGAATTTAATAACCCTATATTTGCTTAATCTATAGATACTACAATTTTATCCTAACATCTGGTAACCTACAATTTGTTCCTAAGCGCTATATACTTGATTTACCCTAAGTAACTAGTAAGTAGCTCATTCTACATCTTTTGCGTGCTTAACTAAAATAATAATTGAATCGTCAAATCCTAAATCTAGCCATATCTTTGTTGAAAGAGTGACGGAAGATAACTCTAAGTTTGAAAAATCTCCCGCTCAGCCTCCTCAGCCTCCTTTCATGGAGGAATTTCTCTTCCTCCAGCGCTTTCTCCTTTGCACTTTTCTCCTGCTGCAACTGGTCTAGGGATTCCTCCAGGCTGACCTCATTGGTACTTTCTTTTCCAGATGTGGATCCGGCATCACTCCTCGCACTATTCTTTCTGCTAGGTGGTTTCTTTGGGACAGACTTCTTGGTTCCTTTCGGCACCTTCTGCATATGTGTGCACTTTGAGCACGTCGACGGAACCTCCTTTACAGCTGCTGTCTTACCAGCACAACTATAATGGGTCCAGAAATCGCAGACATCACACTGAACCATATCATCTACGTGGTCATGACCTTCACAAAGCGTACAGTTTCGATCGGCGTTCTATTCTTCACTCAACGGTGGTGTTGATTCCTCTGACATTTTGAGAATTCAAGAATGTTCGGATTAATGAAAGCAACTTCCTCAGAGCAGTCTCGTTTTGGACAGCTTGAAGCTGAAATAGGTGTTATCATAAGCATTAAGATTGGTTTAGACTTTGTATTAGTTTAATACAACATATTTCAGTTTCAAACTTTCCAAAACGAGACTGCCCTGAGGAAGTAGCTTTCATTAATCCGAACATGGCTATATTTTTAGGTGCGCAAACTTGATTTTCTATGGATCACTTTCTTTAGTTTAAGGTTCACTGCTGAATGTGTTATGGATCAATTGCAATATGTTTATGGGTAATTCGTACAATTTAAATGCTCATTCTTTAGAAATTTAGCGGTACATTTTTACCATTGTGTTGCTAAATTTCGCATAAAGTATTGATAATATTGATATTTTTTATGGATCATCCAAACTTTTTTAGGGATTTTCTCCGATGTTTTATGGATCATTTGGATGTTTTTTATGGAACGTTTTCCAATATTTTATGGATGAATATAAAAATCAAAAGTATGTTTGCCCTTGGCTTTGCATCGAACCTAGCAGTTTGTCAGACTTGATATCAAAACAAATATTTTTTCACTATTTTTCGAAAGTTTTTGAAGCATGGGGATTCAATTTTTGGAAAGCTGAAATTTACTTTTAGGCAGTGCCAAATTGATACTGACTAAGGCAGTGTTACGTGAATTTTCACTTAAACTTGACACTTCGAAAATAAATTATTATGTTCGAAAATCTCTCTCTTGTTGATCGTCCGATTTCCAAGAAAGTAATTTTCCATATTTATTCCTGGTTTGTCCAGAAATCTCTACATTTTAAAAAAATATCAAAAGACCCGAAGTGATTGATTATTTTTTTTATAATTATGTCCGCCCTCGCCCCACTGTGCGACGTGCCAATTCCGTATGCGTGTTCGGTTGTTTGGGATAATGGATTGCTGGATCACGTATGATCCACGTATGCAACCTGAACCCCTGGGTGTTGTGTTGCGAAGTTGTGCGCCCATGTCGAATGGTGATGGCTTTTTGATGGAAGATAATTTTTCAATTGAAATTAATTTCGGCTTTGGTTTCGGCCCCTTGTCGGTTTCGGGATTGACGGTGAGTGTGTGACAGCTTTATTTGAGAATTTTGGAAATTGGGTAATTTTCTGTTATTAACTGGTGGGTCGCGCACAAATGACAAGTTTTTGAGGAATTTTCGTCTACTGCTCATAAACGAAGAAACGGCTATTACTGGCCACCCAGGTCAAATAGCCAGAAACAGTAGCACGTTATACACAGCAAAAAAATAATTTTGATATCACATCAAAGTGGATGCACTACAACCATGTCGAAAACTTCATGTAATTTTTATGACCACATAAATAAACAAATGCAGTAAAAGCAGCGTAATGTCAGTTCATGCATTGTATTAATGATAATTTTGTCCTTTTTAGCAAGTAATATTACACCATATTTTCGACATGATTGTAGTGCATCCACTTTGACGTGATATCAAAATTATTTTTTTGCTGTGTAAGTATTATCTTTATCCATGACCATGCTGAAAAATATTACTTAAATACTGAATTGTGAGGGTTCCAATTTGTCTGTTGAAGTTCTATAGGTTTGTATATGATATTTTCGTGATTTAATTGATTTATTGCTCAGAATTTGGTTCATTTATGGACAGTCTAAGCCTCCTCTCCCTCCACATGCAATCGCTTAAACAAATCTATAACATGTTATATAGATAGTCGTCATTCAAGATTTTGAAGCAAAATCTATGGATTTGAGAGCAGTCACTTAGTTCCAGTTGGGCCGAAATAGCCAATAAGAAAGAATTATCAAGACTTCCTGCAATCTACCCTACGGCATATTCCAAGCGATCGGATGCTCATCCACACCGCACGCTAATTGCATCAATTTCTGCAATCGCGTCATCTCCCTTTGCCGGCTGGAGACACGACGTTCTTCCTTAAAAAAAAAGTTGCACAATTCCTAGTTTGACCGCATCATCACATTCTCTACCCAGTTCAGCTCTTCCCTACCTACCGATCATGATCAATCTTTCTTGCTTCTCTCACTTCCATCCATCCAACCATGATCGCGATTAGTCTTCCGTGAAGCGAGTTCATGTATGTAGCTTCCTACACCTAGAGAGCTATGTTTAAAGCTCATCGTGATTCACAGTACCATCATCATCATCATCATCATCATCAGCAGCAGCAGCAGCTAACAACAGCCAGCAAAAGTCCAAAAGCTTCCGCGGAAAACCCCCTGACCAAAAGCATTTCGCAATCTCCACACACCCAGCGCAACAACAGGAACACACAAGAAACACAGTCAAAAGAGCGGGAACATCTCCAAGAAGCGGGACGCGGTCGAACGAGAAGACATGCGAAAGGGAATGGACAGAAAATAACTCGAATGTACCGCTATAAAACGCGATACGGCAGTAGCAGCAGCAGCAGCAACAGCTTTACCACCGCACCCCACACGGCCAGGCAAGAACACATTTCCCCTCGGGACTCCCATCGATGTCGGGTTCAACGAACGTACTCACAACAACAACACGACCATCACCATCGCGGGTCCCCTCCGGAGGAAGACGGTGGAAAGGGCGAAACAGCCGGCTGAGGTTGTTTGGCTGCGAAGACGCGAGACGATCAATGATCCCGGGGTATGCCTCCTCCTGGTAGGTATAGGTGTGAGTGTAGATCGTTGCACAAGAACCGGCTGGTACGGCGGTCCCGGTGTGTTTGTGTGTAAAATGAGGGAAGAATGCGAAATGAGGGAGGATCGGTAAGTTTCTCTTCAAGGGAACTCTTCTGGGTGATCAAGACGATGTATGATGATGATGATGATCGTGCGCGGGGGGGTTCTCACTCACCTGTGCTGGAGGTGAGCTCACCAGGTGAGAATGGTCAGAGTTCCTGAACGACGGTGACTTCATCGAGCAGTGAGTTCGATCGATGTATGATTCAGAGGTGTCGCTGCGTGAAAGGTGAACGTACGTGATCGTCCTGTTGATTGGTGTTGCGCAACATCGAGCCAGTGTGGGCTTTGTAGGAAGTGATGTTGCACATATGATGAACTATTGCCGTCAAATCGACATGACTTAAGATAAATGCATATTTTTTGTTGTTGTAGTAAAATTACGTTTTATTTTCCATTGATTATGATTTGACATTGTTCGTACATTCCAATAGGTTAGCCTGAAGGGCTCTTCATCTTTGTTTAATTTGTTATTCTAATTTACGAGTTTACGTTTTCAACTAGTTTACAGGATATTCCTTTGGGGTGCGTTTGGATAGAATTTAAAAAAATAATTGGATAACCTACCTAACTACAAATAACTTAACCTAATTAGCAAGATCACGTATGATCTGGTGATTTGATCTCATACAGGCGTCTCTGAACCTTTCGAGAATGAGCAATGCTCCGCTGCTTCACTGGTTGAAGACCAGCCAGGCGGTGGATCTCAGAATTTCGAGTTCGCGAGGGACTGTTCCGGATCATCCTAAGGATCTTGTTGTAGTTAAATTGAAGAATTCACTTTCTTGAAGCAGGCCGTAGCACACAGTTCAAAAACTAGACATAATTTTATTAATCTTAATTAAATTTATAGTAAATTAATCGACTCACATTAATGATCCTTTTCATGTGGTTCCTTTGACCAAACAAGTTCCTTCAATCCTTTTTGTTTGAGTCTAGATAGATAATTTTAAGTCTAGGTTAAGGTTTAACAAAAACTATTCATTGTTACTTACGAAGAGGTTAATATTAATTTATAATTCACTCGATTTTAAACTATTCCTAGCTTTAGACTTCACAACTTTTGAGCAATTTTAGAATTTAACTTTACGATCCTTTTTCACTTTATGTCTGTGATCTCTCTTCTTCTTGGTTGATCCCTAACGTAAACCTTTCCAATTGACCATAACGTTTCCTCCTTACCTCACTTTCCTACAGGTCCGCCAGCGAGCTTACCGGTGTAGTGCCCAGCGGCGCTGGCAACAGATCTTGTTCTGAATCCATTGGAGTTTGAGGTGGTTGCAATTAGCACAGCTGTTCAAGATTTGCGCTTGCGGACAGCATGCCTGGAAAAGGTGGACTTTATGTAGATAAGTGGGTAAAGTGACCTAGAGAGGCGAGTAGACTGTGCGTTAGACTGATGCAAAATTTGACTTTTTCGCTCCACAGTGCTTATATGGTTTCAAATCTGGTCATGATTAGCCTCCCAAAGTTACAACTCATTTGGTTAGAAACAGACTTCGCACAAGCCATTTGAAGTTTACATGTAAATTACTATGGGAAATCACAACTTTTTGTTCATTGCCTTCCAGTCTTTTTCCATATTGAGCTGCGAAACAGTTCGAGAACTATTCTTATAGAAAATTTGCTGAAGATCGTTTCTATGTAAAACGAGACAGGAAAAAGTTATTAATTATTTAAGAGATTGGTAAACTCATGACATGATCAAGCAGCTGCTCTGTAGGCAACACTGTATTTTGCAGTGTGACATAGTAGACATGATTTTTGTGTCCTATTCAACGCCCCAGAAACACCAATGTTGCCTGCTGAGCAGTTGATTGAGCATGATCATAAGACATCAGCGCATTGAACCATTGATAACATTCGAACCTTGCATTTAATCAAAAAGAAGTCTTAAGCGAAAATTTCCTACAAGTACAGTTGAAAATTTTTGAAGCAGACCGATATGGTGAATTATTAGGTAGACATGAACAAAAATCTTGGTTTTACCATAGTAATTCCCATACAAACTTCAAATGGTTTGTGCCATCTCAGTTTCTCACCAAATGGGTTCAAATTTTGAGAGGTTAGTCAAGATCCGATTTGAAATCGTTTAAGTATTGTGGAGCGAAAATTTCAAATTTTGCATCACTCTGCTGTGCGTGCGTATGGACGTGACGTTTGTTTTCTCTGTCGTGTTTGAAAATTTGGAAAATTTTAAATTTAATACTTTATGTGTGATAGTTTGTCTTGTAGTTGGAGCACATTTTTCGCGATTCCAAGATTCAGTGGTTATTTGTGATTGACTGTTTAAATTAAATGGCGTCGTTCATTGTTATGTTTATACTTTAATGCTGATCCGGTCAACAACTACCATAGATGGACCTGGAGTCGATTACCTGGTTCTGAATCGTTACGAAAACAGTAGACGGTGGAGTTTTGACTTCTACAGAAGAGTTGTTTATTTTATCAAGATAAACAACTTTGCTCAAGAAGTCAAATCTTCAAAACGCCATATCAATGCGTTAAAAAAGTTAAAAAAAAAAAATAATACGTGCTCCACTAAAATGATGAAATCTCAAAAACACCATAATATACCTGTCTCAAATTTTGATATTTTGTTTATCGAGTATTGTTTAATTTTTGCTGAAAATGTCAGCTTGCAATTTTTTGCACTTTTGGATATATTATAGTTCAAAAATTGTTGTTTTTTTCGTTTTTTGAACAATATCTTTAAAATTTGAAGCTTGTATGTTTTTTCACAAAAGGTGTTTATTCAATGCATTTGCATAATATAAAAATATAACATTACATGTTTGTCAGCAAAAAAACCGAAACAGAAAGAAAAAACCATATTTTCGACATTTTTTTCTTTAACTCCATATAACTCGGAACCAGTAGTCTGTGAAAATTTAGCGTCTTTAAAAGAGTTGTTTATTTTGTCAAGGCAAACAACTTTGCCCAAGACATCAAGTCTCCAAAACGTCAGCGAAAGAAGTTAGATTGTGGCGCCATCTTTTCGGACGAGTTTTGAACTATTTGTTTATGTCATATGATGGTCCTTATTATGATGAGAAACTTTATCAAAGACACCAAGTCACGGAAATTCTTCGTTTCAGAGTTATTTTTGCTCCGCTTGATTGCATTTTTGACCCAGTGTGCGCTGTCAAGCCTCCAAACCCTCAACATCCCATCGTTCAGTGCGATCATGTTGCCGAAGAAGAACTTCATTCAAGTATTTCAAGTGCCAAAAGCTTGCAGCTGACAAACGTCAATTGGAAATCGGAAATTTGGTTAATATTGATGGCATTTGGTGAGATCCTTCCATGATACTATATTTAATATTTGTCATTCATTACATAACATAGTTCTGTAACATTCACTCTTAAGCTAATTTGGAGCGTTTTGTACGTTATGTCCACGCATTCTTCCATCCCTGAAGATTCACAAAATGCATCCGTGTTTAAGGTGTTTCGCTGTGAGCTCCTTATTCTCGAAACCACTTCGAAACATTAAGTGTACAAATATCAGCTCCTACGATACGAAAATTTTAAGCTTTACTTTTTCTGTGATTGATTTTTTCATCGCGTTTTAACCCGAAACAATGTGCCTCTCGATAACATAGTTCTAGAAAAGAACTTTAGTGCAAAGAAAGTACAAGTGATCGGGTGAAATGCAATTCAAAGTGTTTTTATATCAGCATCCTTTTCGTCAGAGCTGTTATCAGGTGATTGGCAAGCTAGCCCGGTGATTCTGATTGGAGGCGGATTGTGCAAGAGTTTATTTGGAGATCCGATGGAATGGTTTGATGTGTTGAGCTAGAATTAGGAGATGCAACAGTCTTCCAAGTTTTTGCTTCACGGGCAAACCATCGTTCATTTGGTGAGTTCGTTCCTGTTTAATATTCACTTGTTTTTTTATCTAGTTTGTTTATTTGGAAGGCTCAATCGCGTTAGCTTTACGGAGCCGATAATTCATTGTTCACTGTGTGTAACAAAATTCACTTAATTCTATGTCTAGTAGGAGTTGGGCCGATTACTCGCGGCTTACTCGAGGTTAGAAGGGTACATTTTCGAAGGATAGGATCAGGGGAGGAGCTTGGGGTAGGGTTTCGTTGTCTCATCAGAGCGTTGTCGCCAGTATGAACGGTAGTGCTGTTCTAGTTTCGTCCGGAGTTCGACCGGCTATGGTGGGTGACCAGTGGGCGACGATGAGACTCATCGAGACGGGGGGACAAGACAAACAAAAACTAATAAAGAGAAACAAAAGACAAAAGGAATAAAATTCTTATACTAGACATTTGAAGAAAAACATAAACGGACTGCATATAGCAGAGATCACGGGTTGCCAACACGTCTCTGATAGGAACATAGGGTTGTCTTCCTTGGGCCTCGAGGGTATTCAAAAGTCGCTCTCTGGCGGCGTCATTATCCGTACATTGCCAAATTGCGTGTTCGATGTCATCGTAGCCGTTTCCACACCGACAGATGTTGCTGTCCACGAGGTTTATTCTATTGAGATGAGCATCTAGCGAGTAGTGGTTGGACATAAGTCTACTCATCACGCGAATGAAGTCACGACTTAAGCCCAAGCCTTTAAACCACGCTCTCGAAGAAACATTAGGAATAATTGAATGTAACCACCGTCCAAGATTTCCAGTGTCCCAATCGGTTTGCCAACTCGAAAGGGTACTCTGACGCACTAAATGGTAAAATTCATCGTGTGAAATTTGCCTGTCATACAATTCGCCTTCCTGCGCGCCCACCTTTGCGAGAGAGTCCGCCTTCTCATTGCCTGGGATTGAGCAATGTGAGGGGACCCATACAAAGGTAATCATATATGATCTTTCGACCAGCACACACATCTGCTCCCTTACCTTTGAAAGGAAATAAGATGAGTGCCTACCTTGTTTCATCGACCGAATAGCCTCAATCGAACTGAGACTATCCGTGAAGATGAAGTAATGGTCTGCGGGCATGTTGGAAATCATCCCCAATGCGAAGTTGATTGCTGCTAGCTCAGCAACAAAAACGGAACAAGGTTCCTGAAGTTTGCGGAAGGCGCTAGAGTTTTCATTGAAGACACCGAAGCCAGTGGATCCATTGAGACGGGACCCGTCTGTAAAATACCTTTTCATGCAATTGACTTGTTGGTACTTTTCAGTAAAAATACGCGGAACAATAATAGGTCGAAGTTGATCGGGAATCCCATGAGTTGCTTGTTTCATGTACAGATCATATTCAATTGAGGAACTGCGATTGGTGAAGTGAACACGGTCTGGAGTATAACAAGGAAGACACATATCTGATGATATGTAGTGGTGGTAGATTCTCATAAATCGAGATTGTGTGTTCAGCCCAAGAATTTCTTCAAAATTAGCAATTATAAGTGTGTTCGTCACTCCGCATTTGATTAGTATTCTGAGAGAGAGCTCCCAGAAACGGTTCTGGAGGGGTGTTACTCCTGCCAGAACCTCGAGACTCATGTTATGCGTTGAGTGCATACAGCCTAGAGCAATACGCAGACAACGATATTGAATTCGTTCCAATTTTATTAGGTGACTTTTTCTTGCCGAGAGAAAGCAGAAAAGAGCCGTACTCTAGAACAGAGAGAATAGTTGTTTTATAAAGCGTTATGAGGTCTCCCGGATGAGCACCCCACCATGTGCCGCAAATTGAACGGAGAAAGTTGATCCTCTGCTGACATTTTTGCTTCAAATACGTAATATGGGCATTCCAAGTGCACTTTGAATCAAACCAGACCCCAAGGTACTTGAAAGACAATGATTGGGTAATGTTTCTGCCCAAAAGATTAAGCTGCATTTGGGCTGGGTACCGCTTTTGAGTAAACACTACCAGTTCAGTTTTCTGCGGCGAGAATTCGATCCCTAGATTCATAGCCCAAGAAGACAAGTTATCTAAGGAATTTTGCAATGGTCCTTGCAAGTCCACGGCATGTGGACCTCTTACGGAAACCACACCGTCATCTGCAAGTTGTCTTAGCGTGCATTGTTCTGCCAAACAGTTGTCGATATCTTTGACGTAAAAGTTATAAAGAAGAGGGCTGATACATGAGCCTTGGGGCAGGCCCATGTAGCTAATTCTGGAAGTTGTCAGTTGTCCAAGGGAAAAGTTCATTTGCTTTTCTGACAACAAATTGTACAAGAAATTATTTAAAATTCCAGAAAGTCCACATCTGTGCAGATTGTCTGACAGAATTTCAATGGAAACTGAATCAAAAGCCCCCTTAATGTCCAAGAGTACTGAAGCCAATTGCTCCTTGTGTGCAAAGGCCAGTTGAATATCTGTGGAAAGCAGCGCTAGACAATCGTTTGTTCCTTTGCTCTTGCGGAACCCAAACTGTGTATTTGATAGCAACTTATTTGATTCGACCCAGTGATCGAGTCTCCGAAGGATCATTTTCTCCGACAATTTCCTAATGCACGAAAGCATAGCAATCGGACGGTATGAGTTATGGTCAGACGCTAATTTGCCAGGTTTTTTAATGGCTATTACTTTGACCTGTCTCCATTCAGGCGGTACAATGTTGTTTTCTAGCAAGGAATTGAATAAATCTAGCAAGCGTCTTTTAGCGATATCTGGGAGATAGTATTCACTTGTTGCGGTTACTACAACTTTGTCTTAGACATCATTTCGAAGAGCCGCTTTCGTGCTGTAAAGGGTGATACGGTCAAAATTTGGTCAAGGGAAACCGCGTGTAAATCGGTGAAATCGTTTATTTAAAAAATCAAATTAAATTTCTTTTTCAAGTTCAATTAGTATAAAATTCAGGAAAAATATTCAGTTAGGCTTCCGCTTTT
This sequence comes from Ochlerotatus camptorhynchus, assembly GCF_037179485.1. Lineage (NCBI taxonomy): Eukaryota > Metazoa > Arthropoda > Insecta > Diptera > Culicidae > Ochlerotatus > Ochlerotatus camptorhynchus. The sequence goes on along the minus strand of NW_027040554.1, from coordinate 4,439,266 downwards.
CCAAATCCGAATTGCCGGGCCTTACGCTTGACCCCTGCCATCAGATTTTGTACAGCCACCTTGTCCACCTTCTTCGCCGCAGAAAGCCAGTTTGCCTTGAACTGCTGCTCGCCCTTAGCAGTTTTTTTGGTCTTCTTTAGGTTCCGCTTGACAATAGCCCAGTATTTCTCAATTGGGCCGAGCTCTGGCGTGTTGGGAGGGTTCTTGTCCTTGGGAACCACCTGCACGTTGTTGGCGGCGTACCACTCCATGGCCTTTTTACCGTAATGGCAAGATGCCAAATCCGGCCAAAACAGTACGGAACAACCGTGTTTCTTCAGGAAAGGCAGCAGACGTTTATTCAAACACTCTTTCACGTAAATTTCTTGGTTGAAAGTCCCGGAAGCTATGAAAATGCTGCTTTTCAAGCCACAGGTACAGATGGCTTGCCAAACCAGATATTTCTTTGCGAACTTTGACAGTTTCATGTGCTTGAAAACATCTGCTACCTTTCCCCTTCCTTTTGCCGTATAAAACTCCTGTCCCGGAAGCTGCTTGTAGTCGGCTTTGACGTAGGTTTCGTCGTCCATTACCACGCAGTCAAACTTCGTCAGCATCGTCGTGTACAGCCTCCGGGATCGCGCTTTGGCCGTCGTATTTTGTTTATCATCGCGATTTGGAGTCACTACCTTCTTGTAAGTCGATAGTCCGGCTCGTTTTTTGGCTCGATGCACGGTTGTAGACGATACACCCAGCTTATTTGCGGCATCTCGGAGAGAGAGGTTAGGGTTTCGCTTGAAACTACCGGCAACTCTCTTTGTCGTCTCAGCGGCTTTCGGTTTTCGATTTCCCCCCGATCCAGACTTCCTGGCTGTCGACAAACGTTCCCCAAACACTTTAATTACATTTGTAACGGTTGATTTGGCAACTTTTAGCGATTTTGCCAACTTTGCGTGCGAGTAGCTCGGATTTTCGCGATGCGCGAGCAAAATTTTGATACGCTGCTCTTCTTGCTTGGACGGCATTTTGACAACTGAAGAGTGAATTCCAAAATCAAAATAGGAGCAACATTCTACACACACACACCTTCAAAATGAGGGGTGTTCAGGTTTTTTAAATGCAAAATTGAAAGAAATACGTCAAGTTGATAGTGACCAAATTTTGACCGTATCACCCTTTATTTTGATGAGAAATCAAAAGTTGAGCGCGCTATTGTCAAAGGTTGGAACGAGTGGGTATGGCCAAGTTCCAACATAGATTTGCCAATTGATTCATTCGGCAAGAGAGTCGTCCTAGCCAATTTTTTCTGGTTTTAGACGTTTGATGTTTTGTACTTGAAAGTTCATGTGCTCATGATTTGCCTGAAGAATTTCTGAACTAGTTTGGAAATCACCCGGAAAAGTCTTGGAAGTGCCTTTGGTTCAACAGTAGTGCAGCAGAACAGTAAGAGAACAAAATTATGAAACTGGTTGAGACCTTCCTTTTATTTTCATTTATATGTTCTTATATTTTTGATATATTTTCATTCTATTGCTCTCTACTGACATCTAGTTCTCACCTGTTCGTGTTCAGCGTTGGAAAATTTTGCGAGGTTTTATGAAGCACACGAAAGGAAAAGTTCGCGAGTCATTGGCCCTTATTACCGGTGAAGTGACAACTTGTCACTCACGGTGAAGTGATTCCCATTTGATTTACATGGCAATCACTTCACCGTGAGTGACAACTGGTCACTTCACTACGTTTTCACCGTAAAGTGACACCCGTAATAAGGACATTGTGAGTTTTAGCGAACTTTTCCTGTAGATTGATTTGAGACCCGGTTTTTCTCACGCGAAGGTAGAACTAGGGTTTCTTCTTCCATTTCCTGTCTCCTACGGTCTTTTATTCCATTTTTCCCTTTTCAGAAAGCGAGTAATGGTGTTATAACCATAAGTCATATGGGCTAGGACAAGAGTTAGTGCTCATGTCCCAACCGCTCGAGGAAAATTGAGCATCACTTAACTTTTTTTTAGATTAGATGTTCCCGACGACCAATAATTTATAAATAACAATACAGCGGAACGTACGGTACGAGATGTCCACGTTTCATCAATTTATTGGATTCTGAAGCATCGTGTTTTAATCTTTGATTTTAACAGGCCCAATGTTTCTTAAACATCTTGCCCCTTAAATGCTGCACAGTAGGCCTGGCCGTTTTGTTATATTTTGCGCATCTTTGAGAAAATGATGGAGGTATATCTATCATTTTCCAGGATGCTTTCATGAACAGGCTGTGTTGGTGTTAGATTAGATTAGATTAGATAAATATCAGCTCCTACGATACGTACCACAATGAAAGTGTTACTTCACGGTTGCTGCACTGCAGCATACATGAAGTAGCAATTTTAGGTGAAATGGGGCATTAATTTCCGAGATGTGTGTAATTTAAAATTCCAAGTGTAAGTGCATATATAGCCTACGTGGTGGCCATTTGTGGACTCTAAAGGGAATCACCTTCAATATATTAATTTAAATTCGAATCCTTTCACAGAATCATGTTTGCGGCAAACGCATCGAAGTAGGTCTGGCCGTTTTGCTTTAGCTCAGATATGCTACAAACATCAATCTTGACAAGAAAACTATGATGTCTTATCTAACCTAATCATTTTCCAGCATGTTTTCTCGTACTGGCTGCGTTTGTATTAGATTAGATTAGATGCACTGTGAACTTCATAAAGAAATCCAAGATTTTTTTTCAATCTTCAGGAAGTTTGCAGGTTTTTTTTTTAAGTTTTCAGAATCATTCAAAAGTTTTCAGAATTTTCCTGACAATCGCATAACTTTCTTGAAATTCACAAGATCTTTCCTAAAGTTCACGAGAACTGTTCTGAAGTTTAAAGAACTTGTCTGATAGTCACAGAAATTTGCTGAAGTTTGAATAGTTTTTCTGATGTTTGTAGAACTTTCCTGTAGTTTGCAGAAAATTCTTGAAATTTACATAATTTAGTTCTCCGAATTTTTGTACAATTTTGTATAATTTTCTTTAAGATTTCACAATTTTCTTGAGGATAACAGAATTTTTCTGAGGATCATAGAAATTTCGTGAAGTTCACAGGATTTTCCTGAAGTTCGCAGAGTATTCTTGAAATTTACAGAGATTTCCTGATGTTCGATAAATTTTTCAGAAGTTCAAAAAATTTCTTGCATTTCACATGATATTCCTGAAGTTTGCAGAACATTTTTTAAGTTTACAGATTCATACGGAAGTTCACAAGATCTTTCCTGAAGTTCACAAGAGCTTTCCTGAAGTTTGAAGAACTTGCCTGATAATGAAGACAACATATCAAGAAGACTGACAACTCTTCCATTTGCTCATACAACCGGTATGAGACAGGCACAATTGCGTCATCTGTCGCTCAAAGGTAAATGCTCCTATAGAATTGGATAGCAAAGGTTCCATCCTCAGAAGAAAAGTTTGTGCATTTGCATGTGTTGTCGTAGAGTCATAATTCTCAAGGTTCTGAAACTTGGAAGGGTTATAACAAATACCAGAACAATCTAAAGAATCTTGCAGAAATCTGGAATTTTTAGTAAAATTTAAAAATATTCAAAGTGTTAGCACATTCTTTAAAGTAAAGCGGACGTCATACATTTTTGGAAATTCAAAAGCAGTTTTTTCGTTTAAAACCGAAATTCTGTCAATGAAAATGTGTCCACTATGGTAGGCAAGTAGAATGCAATGACCATATTTTCATGAACGAAATTTATTCGTTTTGAACAAAAAAACTGCTCTTGAATTTTTGAAAATTGATGACGTCCCCCTGTAGCAGTATTTAACAGCTATCACAAATGAATCCAAGGTGTAGTACCAGAGTTGATTTAATTTTAACTAGTTTGTTACCCGACAAGCAGGCTTACTCATATCGACCTTTTCCACTGCCGCTGCCATTCCACGTTCACTAACTTTGCGTTCGGGCATTTACTCTCAATATTAGTCGTAACAAGTGACTTTATTGATTAAATTTTAAGAAATAATGTCTTTAGTGACTGTTTGGTGAAAAAGTGACCTTTGAATGACTGTCATCTGGAATTTTAGTAAAAATTAAAAGTATTCAAAATGTCAATTTTTAACAAATATTGAGGAAGATTCCCACATAATTTTCAAATGAGCATTATTCTGACATAAAGTCCATAGAAATTGATAGAAGAATTCAGAGGGATTTCTGTGGAGAAGAATGCAAGTTCTGAATTAAATTCTTAAGTAAAGTTAGAAGATTTCAAAAGGAGTTTTGAAAAAAAAGCTTTAAGGAAAATTCCTACGTGATTCTGAGGAGATTTGTATGGGGATCGTTAGGAAAATGACAGATGAATTTTAAGAAGAATTTCAAGAGTTTTATGATGATAATTCAACAAGAAACAGATTTCTAATAGTGTTCTGGGGATAATTTCAACCCTAGTGCGAAAGTTTCATCACAGAGCTCCAAAAAAAAAATTGATTGCAAAAAATTGCTGATTATTAGAAAGAAATTCTTTAAAATACTCCAAGGGGTTTATAAATAAAATTTCTAAAGATTTCTGCTGGCTTGCATAGAGTTAAAATAATTTCAAAAGAACCAAAGTCTCCGAATAGTTTGAAGGGAATTCTAAGAAGAAGTTTCAAGAAAATTCCAAAACGAATTCAACGGTAATTATTACGCGGAGTGTTTTGTGGTTAATTTCAGAAGAATCTAATAATAATTCAGAGCAGAATTCCAAGTTAGTTCTGGAATTCATATTATGAGAACATTGAATAACGGAAATTTAAAACCCCGGAAAGGAATGGCTAAGATTCGGTTTTTACATATATGTGTTTCCAAAGTCCAGCATTATCAATATTTTCTTTATTTCAATATTCACTTTACATCTGAAATTGAAACGGCAAAAACCAATTTTAAATATTGCTGACTGATTAAATTCCTTAAACAATACGACGGGAAACTGAAGAAAATTATTCAGCAAATAGAGCAGGACATTCATTTGGTAAAGAATCACTCTGTTTTAATGGTTTATTCTGAAATTCTGGTGTAATATTTTGTTCCTATGGTATGGTCAATTTATTTTTCCCGGTTCTCTCGTTAAATTCATGTGTTTTCCCGGTTATTTTTCAAATTCCCGGATATTTCCCGGTATTCCCGGTTTTCCCGGTTCACTGGCTGGCCCACTAGAACAATGTTGTATGTAATAAAGATTAAAAAAAAATATATGATAACATTAGAAAATTAAATATTAGAAATACATTTAAATGTAAATGCAAGTTGTTTTGCAGGTTTCTGCTACTTCAGCTTCTAAACACTTTTTGTTTTGCAAGCAGGGTTGCTTCCACTCACTTGCTATAAAAAAATGATTTTCTGAAATTTGAAATCATTCGATGTTATAATGATATTTTGAACTTGTTAGATACAAGAAGCGGATGAAAGGCAAGTGTTTGACTCAAAAAACCAGTCAATTTTGCTACCAGAGTGTTACAATAAGCGATTTTATGATTTGTGACCGATTCACTCAGAGTGAGCGCTCGCGAGTCGTAAAATCGCTGATTGTGACAGGTTTGAATTTGACAGGTTTGATGTGTCAAACACTTGCCTTTCACCCTCTTCTTGTATCTAACAAGTACAAAATATGATTATAACATCTAATGATTCCAAAATTCAGAAAATCATCTTTTTATAGCAAGTGAGTGGAAGCAAGCCTGGAAAGACGATGTTGTGTCAGGTTCAATAAAATATGTTTAAAAAATTTAAAAATAAAGAATTAAACAAATGCATAGAAGGATTAAAAATAGAATAATCGATGCATTTTCACATCTCCATAAGAAAGAGCGAATTACATCATATGAATGACCTATATGTTGTGAAATATGTGTTATCACGATACAAAATGTACAAGATTCTTACAAAACAGACAAATGATGAAAGATTCCGTTACGACTCAATAAAATAATAGGTTAATTGATCGAATAATAAGAACTTCTAAAAAATATGTATCACTTTAATATGAAATACGATAGCCCAAATCTTATAAACAAATATGATAACCGTGGTATAATAGAATATACTGCTATGAAATTTCGAAGTCAGAACTCCCTAGATAGTTTATTTCGTCGTTCCTCATAAAACATACCTCAAATTTCCCGGGTATTGTTTTCTATGTGATTTGGTCTGCTTTTCGAGAATCGGGAAACGTGATTTTTGGTAAATTTACCGGGAATGGTTTCCCGATAGCAAACACTAACTTCAGCCTGAATCCCGGGAAGCTGAATGATCACGGCAACGATGCATGGTGTACAGTACTGTGTGAAGATATCGGGTGCGATTTCGAACTTGTTTGCGGGTGGCTAATTTACTCTGCTGATATCGTGGATATTGCGACTCGGAAAAACTTATAATCGCGGGCTACTATCCAGAATAAAATTTTCTCAAATACACACCGTGTACAATGGTTCACGACTGTGGTTCATGGATATGGGAATTCTTTTTTCCCGTGCAGAAGAACGAAGAGCATTTCATCAGGCTATAACGTGAAGCAGAACATGTTGGATTGAAGTTGAATTCGGCTAGAGCAAAGTAGGAGATCTAACAGGTCCAGGTGACGCATTGTTCCAAGAAACATTTAAGAACACGAAATTGTTATCGATGGGCTCAATATTTAGATCCATAAGGCTACATTACAGGCATCCCCCTATATATTTTAATACTAATACATGTTATATTATAGACAATAGCCAATCGTTTCTTCTTTCCGGAAAACGAATTACAATCAAAAATGGTGCCAATACTGTTCATCTAAGCTAGCTGAACTCTGATTCAAATTAGCTCTGCGATGACGCACATTGAAGCACATCGTTTGCTGCAGAACCGTAATCGAAAGTATTCATCTAGAATCCATTAACGATCGATCGATTTGGAATTCCCTCAATCTAAGCAATCGAAACATCTCTCCCAATAAGCCCCGCTTTGCTAAAAAAAAACAGCTGATCTAGGTGAAACGGGCTAACCACACACCAGCAAGCCAGGCCACACTTTCCAAATTATATACCTCATTAATTAATCTTCTACCCGCTACTACTCAACAGTCCGCAGCACGGCGATTCTGTTTGTGGATCGATGTAGGAGTTCAAGAAACGAGATTTCACCCCAATTCTGCGTTCAAAGACCTACTTTTTTTTTCGGTGTCTATCTTGCTTTCTCTATCTCTCCCCAATCGAGTCCGTTCATTCAACCACATTCGGAATGAAAACGGTCTCTTGGTTTCCCTGTTTTGTTTTCGGTAGAATCGAAAGTGTAAGAAGTGGACGTAATTTTATGCGATAATTCTGTTTCATTTTTTTTATTCATCTCTGTCCACGAACTTCCTTCGCTCGCCAAATGTAGCAGCAGCAACACAAGTACAAAAACACATGTCTACATGTTTCATGTCAAGATTTGAGGGCAATATCCTTATTTTGACCGGGTGCTGTCGCCAACCACCCTTCCCTTTCCTTATTTTCCCACGCTCACGCACGAGGCGGTCACCTCCTTTTCTTTGATTAGCATATTCTGACACGCAACTCTCGTCCGGTATCGAAGTACCTATAGTGCCGATGATGGCCAAGAATGGGACGGACCGGAGATTTTCACTTTCGTTTTCAGTTCGTAATGTTGGTCGTTTTTTTCGGTTCTGTGGATGGAGGTTACGGTGTTTTTGGTAGAATAATATTATTAAAAAAAATCAGTATCGTTGAGGAATCCACCAACATAAGTCTTGGATTCATCTGGGGCTAGTTTCAAAATGTTCTAACGAGGTCATTTGTGCATGCATTTTTGGGTCTGGAAAAATAAATATTTAGTTTTTTTTTAATTACCCTGATAATTATAAACAAAAAAAAATCTAGATCCCCCGATATAATATTTCCATTCTAGTCGCATTTATTAAAAGGGTGATCGTAAGCTATCGTTTCGTGCGTGTTTCAGCGATCTTGATTTTTATTAAATAAGGTTTCCATTCTAAGACACCGTGTACTCCATTAAGGAGGGTGCTCAACAAGGTTTGTTTTGATTTTCTACTTGAGAAAATCAGTAAAGATAGCCATTGGATTTGAAAAATATCTTGGATATATGGAACAATCAAAATGATTATTTTTGATTGGTACCTACTGAAGTAAACCCCTTCGTCTAACGGCTGACAGTTTACTCGGGTGCACTTGGTAACATCATTCCGGCCAAATGAACACTTTTAACTGGGCATAGGAGATCATCTCTTGATTTACTGATGATATTGAGGATAGAGTAGATTTAGGTGAGCTGCAATAAATTAGCCTCTGAAAATATTCGCTATGAAGAGTAGGAAGTTGGAAAATTAGATTATAGGGGAAATGGCTCTAACGTTGGCTAAGCTTGGGCCCATCGCTAAAAATCTGCTATTTATCAATTTTATCTAGATAAACGCCTTATTGGGACGGTACTAATGTATATTTTTGGTCGCTATTGAAAATTTAGTCGATTACTGAATTTATGTATAGGCCCAAGTTAGGGGCACCCAGGCCGACATTACATCCGTTTCCCCTAATTAAATATTCAATTAATTAGGATATTTTACATCGTCGAACTAGACATAATGATGATTTCGGTTGATTATGTAACGGAGTATTGGTACGAATAGTAAAATTTTAAGCATACTAGGTTAAGTGTTTCAATTATGCCACAATCAATGTACCCCTCTAACCTCGAGTAAGCCGCGAGTATTCGGCCCAACTCCTACTAGACATAGAATTAAGTGAATTTTGTTACAAACAAAGAACATTGACGCGATTGAGCCTTACAAATAAACGAACTAGATAAAAAAAAATATGGCACAATCCCATTTAAACAATGGTGGCTGAATGTGTAAAATGGTATGCCACACTTTTTATAATGAGAATAGACTGGCCCACAAACATGAAAGTTCTAATGTTTCACGGGCCAACCCAAGGAGTGGTCACTCTACACACTTATTTTGAGCCAACTTTTTTTTTTCAGTGTGCCTTTACGTACGCCGTAGCTGTGCCGGCAGTGCCAAGAGTGTCATCAGCCTAATCTTTTTGTTTGTATAAAGGTATGTTTGGCAACTTGGTTAATTTGACAGTTCACATGTTTTGTTTTGAAAAAAACAAAACAACAAACAGCGGAATCCTATCCCAGATCCTAACTGTGGTGACTTTCGGTTCGTTGCTCCCAATTCTCTCGGAAAAGGACTCCACTGAACCTAATAAGCAACGGCCTCGGTCACCGAATCGAAGCTTCGAGCGAGAACGTTCTCCGGGGGAGGCACTTCCAATTTCCGACAGGGAATCAAGTAGAAGTTATTGTCCTGTCGGAAATTGGAAGTGCCTCTCCCGGAGAACGTTCTCGCTCCTCCTCCGAGTATGATGAGGACTTGGATGAACCACAGGTGACGGTGGTCAGTAGACAAAGCGAGCGTGCAGCATCAGAGAAAACTGGTCCAGATGATCTTCAGATTCTGATAAACACATCCGGGAGGAGTTCCTCCAAAAAGCCATCCATTCATTCTGTCAAAGATGCGGCACCACCGTTCTAGTGGAAGTTTCAACCGGAATCAGACTTCCCTGGTGGATGTGGGGTTTTATTTATAACGATCGGACAAATGGAGAGAAGTATGAAGTCTCTGTCGGAGGAGATCGGTCGGCTGAAGAACAACAAAGCAACTGGTGTAGATCAACTACCAAGTGAGCTATTAAAATACGGTGGTGAAGCACTGGCTAGAGCGCTGCAATGGGTAATTGCTAAGATTTGGCAGGAGGAGAAGTTACCGGAAGAGTGGATGGAAGGTGTCGTATGCCCAATCTACAAAAAAGGGTAACTTGTCGCCCTACCTGCAACTATCGCGCGATCACACTGCTGAGCGTCGCCTACAAGGTACTCTACCAAATTCTATGCCGCCACTTGTCACCATTTGCAAGAGAGTTCGTGGGGCAATACCAGGAGGGATTCATGGGTGCCCGTGCTACCATGGACCAAATTTTCGCGATTCGGCAGGTTCTGCAGAAATGCCGCGAATACACAACGTGCCACCACATCATTTGTTCATCGATTTCAAATCCGCATGCGACACAATCGATCGAGATCAGCTATGACAGATTGTACACGAGTACGGACACTCTCGAGTCCCTTTGAATCTCGGAGGGGGTTACGGTAAGGTGATGGACTTTCGTGTCTGCTATTCAACATCGTGTTAGAAGGTGTGATCAGAAGAGCTGGGACACATAAAACCTGTCAATTTTGCTTTCAGTGCGTCACAATCAGCGAATTTATGACTCGTGAGCGTTCACTCAGAGGAAGCGCTCACGAATCGTAAAATCGCTGATTGTGACGCACTGAAAGCAATAATGACAGGTTTTATGTGTCAAACACCTAGTTTACAACTTTATCTTGTGACTTACAGCTACTAACTATCATTATAATATCTAATGATTTCATAATTCCGAAAAACAATTTTTATAGCAAGTGAGTGGAAGCAAGCCTGAATGGCGGAAACGTACATCAGACTGAAGGTTTAAGCTAGGCGGATTGAACATGCCAAAGACAAAATACATCAAAGGAAGAGGTTCTAGGGAAGACAATGTTAGCCTCCCACATCGAGTTCAGATTGACGGTGACGAAATCGAGGTGGTCGATGAGTTCGTGTATTTGGACTCACTGGTGACCGCCGAAAATGATACCAGCAGACATGCTTGGCATACACAGTTGAACACACCAACTGCTCATTTGTTAATAACTTTTCACTCAGTTGCTTAAATTTGTTTTACTTTAAAGTATTTGATCGATTAGGATCATTGTTTACTATAGATATGTAAAGAGTAGATAAATTTTAACATTTGTATCACCACCAATGATTTTTTACACTTAAAGTCCGAGGTGTGCAGTGAGCATTTCTCACTTCATTTTTACAACACAAAAACAAATACAGTTTATTACTTGAATTAAAATCTACTGTTTTTTAAGTATCTATAAAACGCTTAAACTCTATTCTATCTACTGCTTCAAAAAGAACTATGTTACGTCAACTGTGTGCAAAGTTATTAGCAAATGAGCAGTTCGTGACCAAAACTGTGTATGCCAAGCATGCCAGCAGACAAATTCAAAGACGCATTATGGCAGAAAATCGTGCCTACTTTGGACTCCGGAGACCGCTCCGGTCGAATAAAATTCGCCACTGCACGAAGTTGACTGTCTACAAGACGCTGATTAGACCGGTGGTCGTCTACAGCCACGAGACTTGGACTATGCTCATGGAGGACCAACGCGCGCCCTTGAGGGGCAGGCATGGTGGACCGACCAATTAGAAGGCGACCTGCAGACCCTTCGCAGACTACGAGGCTGGTGAAGTGTGGTCATGGATCGAGTAGAGTGGAGAAGACTTCTTCGGCCAGCAGAGGACAACAAGGCCTGATTGGTAAGGTAAGTTATGAAGTCTCTGGCGAAAAAAAGTGCCGGCCAGAGAACATGGTAGAATAGCAAACACCGGTGAAGATTCTATCTCCGAACATGTTCGGAATTCATCGATGTCAGCTACGATCAGGAATGAAACATGGAATTGAATGTCTTTTTTTTCCTTGATTTGTTTTCCGTCGATCTTTTTTTCCGTTCTGAGCACTAATGCTACCGACGCCAGGGAGGCTCCCACACCTGGACCCTACCTATCGACCGATCAACTCATGAACCGGGGACCAATGGCTCTACTTTCATTCCGAAGGAAGGCGTGATCAGAGATGTTATGCCTCAGAACATCCCGGCGGCACTGACTTGAATTGAAACCAGGCCTGCTGGGGTGAGAGGTAATCACACTTACCACTAAACCATCGGCGCCGCTAGAATTGAATGTCGGTTGGCCAATCAACGAAGTGGTGAAGCGTTACGGAATCAAACATGGTAAACGACCACTGATAAAACTACTACGGCCAGAAGGTGGCCTTTGCATGGACACCGATCCTTTTGCGACCTTCTGTGCAGTTCGGATTCCATAATAAATTTGTACCTCATAGAGTTCGAAAAGCTGCGTTTGGATCAGCTCTACGAGTATTATTGCAAACATTGCGATGTTGAAATGCTTACCGAATTGCTCCAATTGCTGGGCACCATGAAAAACACCGGTCACTTTACACTTCACCGGAACTTCTTCTCTGCCATGCCTATAAAGATTCTATGTCAAGCGCTGGGTTACCAGGGTGATATCCAAGAGATAAACCTATCCTTCAATCATCTCACCAACAACTGACCAATCAACATCTTACAATTCCACTTTACCTCCTTCGGCTGTGATTTCAGCTCCTTCACGAATCTCACCGTCCTAAATAAATCTACCAACGTCTTCAACGTTCCCTGCACTTCCTTCTTCAGGGTCTCACTCTCCCCACTAACCAACTCACTAATCACATACCGAATCGGCATTATGACCAGTAGCAGTCCCTTCATGGTCATCTTTAAATCAGCTTCCGGAACGATGCCACCCCCTTCCCAACTTCGATCAAACTGTTCTGAAACACCAAAACCTTCCGCACCAGATTCTTCAACAGTTCGATTGTCTTGAGTGGAGGTTCTCCGATCTCGAAGTCTTCCGGTAGCGACTCCAGCACCATCCGGAAGAATTCCAGTATATGTGTGCTGTTAGGAATCCGTGGCAGAACTTCGCCGAAAATTCACGGTTCAAGTTATGAAACCATAAATTGGATAGTGTCAACCACAATGATTTACATTTTGACACATGCACACACACTGATCAATTGTGGTTATTTGTGTGCATCTACTGCCACTCACAATCAAGTTGCAGCAACTTATTTCGATGAGAGTGTGCTGCTTGGACAGCAGGTGCAGATATAGTACAGTGTTGCCAGTAGCTTTACATATCATGAAAATTTCTAAATATGGGTGCCAATGAAAGTGTCCAAGTGTGCCCATGTGTAGTTTTGGAACACTGTGCGGAGTGACCAATCCCTTCGACCAAAACTTAGATTCCTTCCCTTAGGAGAGAAAATCATTATGAGGTGGCACTTTTAGCTTGAATTTTGAATGGGGAATTTTGAATAAATTCATAAAAAAAAATGACACCCCTATACTCCTTCAATAAAAAAAAAAAAATTGGGTTCGATTTGATTCAGATATTCAAAACTTGTAGTTCATACAATGAACTACAGCTGATGAGTTTGGTGAGTCGGATGTTCAACCCGATTTGTACCAAAGATTTAAGTAAACTAAAGGAGAAAAATCAATACAAATATCTAATAAGGAAAAATCCCCAAAGGCTTTATATCTGTGATCTTGACATTTTTACCTAGGGGATGAGTACCTAAAAGGGTTTGTTTTTGATAGGTTCTTTAGTGGGAATGACACTGATGAAGACTGCACATTGTAGTCGAAATACATATCTGTGATGGATACCAAAATTAATTAAGTGGAATTAAATGGAAGATAACATTTTTTGCTGTTTTATTTGCTACTTGTGCCGATCGGATGGCCACCTGAAAGCAAGGTTGCAAAGACTCATTTCAGCTAAAATAATGTTTTTCGGAATAATAAAACCAAAAGATGGTATGATGGCATGTTTTACTTGTAACTTACAAGAAGAGGTTACAAAGTATGCGTTGGAAACATAAAACCTGTAAATTTTGCTTTCTATGAGTCACAATCAGCGATTTGCTGATTGCTGAGTGAGTGAGTGAGTTTGTGAAAAATCGCTGATTGTGACTCTCATGAAGTGAAATAAACAGGTTTAATATGTCAAACACATTCTTTGCAACCTCTTCTTGTATCCTACCAATTCAAAATTTTATCATGGCATCTAATTATTTCATAATTTAGAAAAACATTGTTTTAGCTGAAATGAGTCTTTGCAACCTTGCCTGAAAGTAGCTTGCCCGATGAAAAAAAAAACGCGTTGGGGCAAGGACACAATCGAAAATAACAATCCAGCAGTAATTGTATGCCTCTGTAGTTGGTGCTGCTTTGTCAAACGAAGTCCGAAAAAGAACCTGTTATTGAGGTGTAAGAGGAATAAAAAGAAGAAGAAATAATCGCAGACATGGATCTCGATAAGCCATCGCACAAGCGGCAGTATCAACAACAAAATCAAATGGTACTCCACTATCAACAAAAGCCACTTAAATAAGGAAACTTGACAGAGTACCTGCAGTTACATACGAAGCTAATGAAAGAGCAGCAGAAAATGAAGCGTCTCCCCCCAGGAAGAACCAGAGGCCAAATTTACCTCTTTCGGGCAGCAATTCAAATAAATTTTACTATCTTAAACAAATTGTATATTTGTTGTTTAATTTTTTGGCTCCGTAAAGTCTTTCAGGACAATTGGGCATTACAAATAAACTAACAAGACCAAGACAAGATTTACCTTATATCGCAAAGAGGGCGGTTATCGGGTAGTTAGCGGGCTTTATGGTTACTTAGGATGTGTATATGTTCAAGTATTTTTGTTTTAAAGTTTGTACAAATTTTAGCTTGTATTGATAGAAGGATTTGAAATTTCATTCGTTTTCAATTTCAAGCAGCCATCTTAGAAAGAATTAAATGTTTATTTTTCGCATCACTATAGGGGTAAAAAGGAACCATGTGTGGAACATCCGTTCAATGCCAGAGCTTAGAAGCATTGCCAGGATTCTAAAAGTGCTAGAACTAAAACGTGCCTGCCAGCTGTGATCATTTTCGTGACAAATGTGGCTGGTTATAAAAGGTAAAGGGAGAGTGATTTGAATTAAATTTTGGTTATATATGTAGTATATCTAGAATATACTGATATCAAAAAATCATGTAAGTATATCTAGAATATACTGATATCAAAAAATCATGCAAGCGTTCAATCGTTATGACCATTTGTAAAAGTGACAGTTATTCCGAATTTCCCTGTAATTTGTAGCATTTCTCGATTACTTTTTCAAAGGGACGTATCAGGAGAGCTTTGTAATCAATACATTTGATCTTCAATTTTGCGTAACTGGTAGGTCGCTGATGCATGCTAACACTGCCATCAGATAGAGGAAAATTTTCCCTACCTGCTAGTGGTGCTAGGAAGCGTGTGCAAGCTACCAGTCACGCCAAATCGACGATCAAATGCATTTTTTTTTTGCCAAAGCTGATTCATCCCTTCGAAAAAGAAATCGAGATTTTAATTTTATTTGCGAGACTTAGGTTGCATTTCAGCTCAAATGATTGACCATTACAAACAACTATGCAAAGTCTTATGCAAAACGGGGAAGAGCATATTTTTTTTTAAATTTTACATTACGCCTGGAAATGCTCGAATGATCTTCACATGCGTCATGACTTTTGCCCAAATCTTTAAATTTCCCGCTTATTTCAACCTTGAATCCTAGATCCGCCGAGTCTAGGGCAAACTTTTCGCCCATCAATTTAATTTAATCGACATAATCCTGTTAGGAAAGATTTTAACGACCTGACAAAACACGAACACCATTTTCCCACTGACTGGCGGGCTGCACTGGGTCGTTATCCTTCCTTTGGGACGATGGTCCTTCCTAAGGCGCATGTCCGCAGCATTCGCATCTCAATGAATTAAATGTCCTTTCATTCACACGAACGGAAAGCAGCCGCAGCTGCACAGCAACCAATCCGAAGGACAACTGTTGAACATGTGGTCCATGGTGTGGATGCTGTACTGATACTTTGGCTCCGTGATGCTAGCGACGTTTCCGGTGGGTGGGTAGAAGAGGGGCTTAACTTTTCATCGAAGCATCGGGTCACAGTATAAAAGGAGCAACGATGATAAGAATCTTATCAGTACTGTGCGTGGTTTTTCTCCAGTTGTAGTTGTGATCTGCAGTAGTGGATATTTGTGGGTGGTGAAAACTTGGTGATTTGCTGATATTTGTTTTTTTTTTATCAACGGAAGCTAGTGAAGTGCACCTGAACAGAGGAGTTTAGATGGCTCAAATGGATTATAATGTGTGTGAAACCAGTACCAAAGGCAAAAATGTTAGAAAACTGTGGCTCTAATTTAAGCTACTGGAATAAATGTGGGCATTATCTGGACAGATATTGATTTTACATGATAATTGCGTTATACAATCAGAATAAGAATCAGAATTTTACAGTTCAACGACCGGGCATTAGGAATGGATTTTTTTAGTGCGCAAAAATATAATAATTTAAGTTTCAATAATATTCATGAATATGTGTTTCATTTAGTATTTGAAAGCGACGAATTATGCACTGAAATGCTTTTAACTCCACAAAAGAGCAATACATTTAATGATCCTCTGCGTCAAACTTATTTTGAATTGAAAAAGATTTGGAGAACTTCGCAAAAAAGATAGCATTATTTGACAGGAAGTCAAATTTGAATCATCAGGCTAAAATTTAAAGAATGTTGAAAATATGGGAAATCAAAACGAACTAATGAATGACCTAAGAAGCTGGACTCGAAGCAAAATAAGATCCAGGGCTTTGAAATTGTCTTAAAGTATTGGAAGACATCATATCTCTAAATTGTAATGAGATCTTGGCCTTCAAATTGCTTTTTTTTAACTATTGTTCCAAATTTATAAATTTCATTTAATTTTAACCTAGGTGCTCCAGTTACAACATAACAGCCTTAATTTGTATGATGCATATATATGTTTTTACATTGTTCCTGCCTTGGAAATTCAGTACTTATGTTAAACAGGTTTTATTTTATTTTTAACCTGCATGTCAGTACATATAACAATTAACATCTTACACCTAAAAACTAACACTAAATCTTATTCAAGTATAAAGGGAATTAATCATTGCAATGATGGATTGAACCGATTTTACCATATTGGCACAGCATAAAGCATGGCCGGTCTAAAAAGTTGTTTAAATATCAGAAGTTTATTCTTCAGGCATTTTTTTTTTCTCTGTTCGGGACCTAACACTACTGCGACCAGTAAATTAATCTATTGTAGTATATCCCATGTCCTTAGTTTTGTGCATGTCGTATTACTCCATCACTATTGAGAAATGATGAAGTATTCGATTTTTTTTACAGTTGCCGCTCTTGCATTTATCGCAAGGATCCGACTCTAATTGAAAGGTCCCGCTATTTATACCCTTCGGAGTGTTGAAACACCCTTCAAAGGCGCGCCCCTTTGTCAGTCAAAATCGGGTTTCTTAGCAACAAAATTAAGGTATGACACCGATAATGACCATGCATCAGAACCCTAGTATTAACCACTTCAAACTAGGAAACAACGAATAGAAGATTAGGTATCACATAGATGAAGACAACTAACTCATTTTTTTCCTTGTTTCAAGGTCATCCTCGGTAGATATAGCCGAGTCTTGTCACTATCAACAAGGCATAAAAAGTAACAAGGACTTAGATGTGTTCCTTGGATTACAGAAAAATCCTGTTCCCCTAGTTTGAAGTAGTCAGGATTAGGAATCGGTGGTAGATCTTACATATCGTAACGTACCCACGTTACGGGGCTTCTTCAGGCATAGTTTAGATTTCCTGTTTATAATAAAATACAAACATTATATATATTTGTTATAGTTGGCTTGAATGCCCTCAATATGTTAATGTTTGATCAAGTACCTACCCAAGAAATTTCACTTGGTTGGCCAGGAAATTGGAACTCCGTTCATAGTGACTATTTGACTACTTCTAGGTTTCAAAAAAGAAGCTCTTATGGCTTATGTGGAAATATTATAAGTTGAGTTTTGGAAGTGTTGCAAATAAGAAGAGAAAATATCTAAACTTTTCTGTAGTCTGTTGCAAACAACACGAAGACTTCTTCCTTTAGCGGAAATGCCTGTGTCATCAGCGGACAAAGATTTGTGGCAACCCTGAGGCAAATCAGGGAGGTCCGAAGTGAAAATGTTATGCAATATAGGCCCAAGAATGCTACCCTGAGGAACTCCTGCTGCAGGTAGTCATTCAGATTTGAAATTTTGATAATTTACCTGCAGAGCTCTGTCAGTTAAATAAATTTGAACTAATTTCATAATATAAAGTGGAAAATTGAACTTTTTCAATTTAGTAATCAAACCTTCATGCCAAACACTGTCGAATGCTTTCTATGTCTAGAAGAGCAACTCCAGTTGAGTAGCCTTCAGATTTGTTTGAACGAATAAAATTGGTAGCTCTTAAGAGTTGATGAGTAGTTGAATGCCCATGGGAAAATCCAAACTGTTCATCTGCAAAAATTGAGTTCGTATTGATGTGAAGCATCATTCTATTTTAAATTATCTTTTCAAAAAGTTTACTTAATGAAGAAAGCAAACTTATTGGACGGTAGCTAGAAGCTTCCGCTGAATTTTTATCTGGCTTCAAAATTGAAACAACTTTAGTATTTTTCAATTTTTCAGGAAAGTATGCCAAATGGAAAAATATGTTAAATAATTTTACGAAGAAAGACACGGTACTCTCTGTGACTTTTTTTATGAGGATATAAAACATTTCATCATCACCTGCAGCTTTCATATTTTGATTTTTTTAGTTATAGATCTTAATTCGTCCAAATCAGTCCCTAAGGAATCATCAAAAATATTTTCCCGAAAGAAAATATTCAGATAATCTCGAGCAACCTGATTCTCAATAGGACTAGTAAGAGCATCGAAAGCTCTCAATTAATAACTGTGGAAGTGCATTTAGAACACTAAGTTGAGAGCACGCAATAAGCTAATATGTGCTAAGCAATAAGCTTGAAATGCGAACAAGAAGAAGAACAAGAAGACCCAAACTGAAATTATTGGCACTCTCTAATTGCTTAGCAAGTTTCTGAGTGAAATATTGAAGTTTGGTTGTTAGCGGAATGCTTTAAATAAAACAGCAAAAAAGGTTATCTTCCATTCAATTCGGTTAGGTTTGATATGTTCTGCTGGATCGCTCCATCGGTGCCGGGCTCTACAGCGTTTTAATATATAAAGCTTTACCAGTAAAAGCCCCCCGGCACGATGGTAGCGATGCGATCCAAATTGTTTGTATCATAGTTTTTTGAATGCATTTGTTATTGTTTAAATTTGAATGGTTGTTTTTGTTGTAAATAATTATTGTGAGTGAGTTTTATTGTTCAGTTTTAATATTTAAGGACTCATTTTTGTAAATAGTTTAAGTTATTCGTTCCTCCTCCGAGCAGGAGGCAATAAAACAGTGAACCAAGTGGTAAATCATTGCAGTGTTTTAATTATATTCTGGAAAATTTTACGCCATGCCGATTTCCATCATACCGTAAGAAAACAACGTAGGGCCGCATCCTGACCGAAACAAGTTATCTAGTGTTATGTATATCAAAATTAATTAAGTGGAATTAAATGGAAGATAACTTTGCTTGCTGATTTAAGTTGCTGAGCTTTTTCCGAATTGTTGATCAAAATTTTACCACCTTCACGGTGGAACAAGCTTTTGAGGGTTTTAAAAATTTTTTGTGAGCTTTCCAAAAGGGTTTGGAACTCGGATCTAATTTAGAAACATTATTTTCAAAAGTTTTGTACCTCAGGGCAGAGAATCGCTTTTTAACTTGTTTTTGCAAATCCCGCCAGATAACTTTCATGGCAGGATCGCGTGTTCTTTGGTATTGTCTCCTACGGACATTTTTAAGACGGATCAAGAGCTGAAGATCGTCGTCTATTATAATTGAATCGAATTTAACCTCGCATTTTGGTACTGAGGCAGCTCTTGCTTCAACTATAGAAGTAGTCAGAGATTCAAGAGCATAATTAATTTCTTCTTTGGTTTGCAAAGGAATGTTTGGATCGAAGTTATATTCTATAAATGTTAGATATTGCTCCCAATCAGCTTTATAATAATTGAAAGTAGAGCTGTTGGGATTAGAAATTTTTTCTGGGATATTTCAAAAGTTACTGGAAGGTGATCAGAACCGAAGTCAGCATGGGTAACAAATTGGCTACAAAGTTGACATGAATCATTTAAGACCAAATTTAATAGTTGAGGGATTTCTTACCGAAGAAAAGCATGTTGGGCTGTTTGGATATTGAGTAGTGCAATAATGTTCAGTAAAAGTCATCAAATCATCAAACATAATATTACCATTGGAATTGCTTTGAGCATTATTCCATGAGTGGTGTTTTGCATTAAAATCACAAATAATGAAGAATCTAGACCTATGACTGGTAAGTTTCTGAAGGTCACCTTTGAGAAAATTATTTTGCTGGCCTACACATTGGAATGACAGATAGGCAGCTATAAAAGTAAGTTGTCCAAATTTCGTGTCGACAGAAACTCCCAAACTTTTAAAAACTTTGGTTTTAAATGAAGAAAGAATTTTATGTTTGATTCGTCTATGAACAATGATGGCAACGCTACCACAGGCTCCATCAAGACGATCATTTCTATAAATGAAATAATTTGCGTCCTGTGTGGTCAGGTTAAAGGAACGTTTCAGTTATTACGGCAATATGCACGTTATGAACATTCAAACAGTTAAATAGCTCGTCTTCATTATCTTTAAGCGATCGAGCATTCCAATTTAAAATATTGAATGCTTTAAAATCCATTACTGAATTTTAAAGTCATTACGATATTGTTTGCAAATTTTACTCCAGTTTGAATAGCATCAAACATGGAGTTAGATTTAAGCAAATCAGTAATCATATCAATTAATGATTTCTGTAGAAGTCAAAATTTTCAAAATTTCCGTTAAACTTGCGTTGGCTAGTATTTTAATTTCTACCCGATGCAATAGCAGCATAGGTAGCTCCATTAACTCCCTGAACATTGTAAGCAGCGAGGGGAGTAGGTATATATGATTTCCAAATCGATATCCAAGAAGAATTACCTCGGGTAGGGTCCAAACAAGGATCGAAGAGGAATAAGAGTCAAACAAGGTAGAAAATTTACAGGTATATTGAGCACTAAAAAATGATGTTTTAATTTTTTGTAGCTTTAGGTAGTAGTCACACTTCCTTCAGCAAAAAGCAAATAGATCCGCACGGCAAGAGAGCACGATGCGGTCTGTCATTATAGAATGTATTCATTTACGTATATTACGTATATTACGTATATTATGTATATTAAGCTTGCTTTAAAGAGGATTTTGTACATTATTTCTTTCAAGTCGATGGGAAGAATATTGAACTTTAATGGACCGTAGTTTGAGATGCAACCTAGACCCAAGTTCGTGAATGCTCTACTTCTCAGTAACTTATTTGCATGTGTAGTGCTCTGAAGATTAACTCTAGTCGAAAAAAAAACAATGTTGTGATGGAAATCACGGTTGTGTAACGAGTTGTGCACAAACATAATTGTTTGAGAATCGCACAAACCTAAAATGGGGATAATTTTTTGGCATGAACTAGTATAAAGCAAAACTGTTGCGAATAAGGGAGGTAAATTAAAGATTACTTTCACACATCTCTTCTGCAACGTTTGTTTTTTTTTTTTTAGTTTTGATTTAGCAGCATGACCCCAAACGCTGATTAGGTATTGAAGTATGGTATGAATACAAGCGTAATAAAATCGCAGCAATGCTTCATTGGGCACAAAACAGCGTACTCTTTTCATGAGGCCACATAAAGATGAAACATACTTTAAGTGAGTGTCCCATTGAAGACAAGAATCTAAGTGCAACCCTTAGTATTTAAATGATTCAACTTTTTCAATGAACAAATTTCTGACACATGAATCGGGGTATTGTGAGATTTTTTTCCTTGACGAATGGAAGACGATGTACTTTGTTTTTGTCAGATTCAGAGAAAGGCGATTGCCGATAAAATATTCTATAAGACTCACCAGATCTGATTCGATGTCAATAACAATTAATTGAATACTAGAACGAGGATAGAATAAAGCCGTGTTGTCTGCAAAAAGTCTTGGTGTTCTAGGATGTTTTAAATTTCATAAATCGTTGATAAATATCAAAAATAGCAAAGGTTAATTGTTACTTCCTTGGGGAACTCCAATATTAACCGGGCGTAAGCTACTAAAACACCATTTATTGCAACAAATTGTGTTCGATCTGAGAGATAGCATTTTATCAAATCGTTGGCAACTCCTCTTATCCCGTATCGATCAAATTTCTCCAGAAGAATTTCATGGTTTATGGTATCAAATGTGATCACGCACGGGCTGGACCCTATTTACGTTGTGTTTACGGAGAACTGTATAAAGTAAAACACGACCGTTGGATAGGTCGTTCTGCCATGGTGGAGGCATACGAACTATAATTTTATTTGTCAAAAACAATCCAAAACAGTACACAACAGAAAAAGGCACTTGTGAACAGGGTTGCTTCCACTCACTTGCTATAAAAAATATTATACGGAATTGTGCAATCATTAGATGCAATAATGCTATGTTGTACTTGTAAGTAACAAGAAGAGGTAGTAAAGTATGTGTTTGACTCATAAAACCTGTCAATTTCGCTTTGAGAGCGTCACAATTAGCGATCTTATGATTCGTGAGCGTTCACTCAGAGTGAGCGCTCACGAGTCGTAAAACCGCTGATTGTGACGCACTGAAAGCAATTTTGACAGATTTTATGTGTCAGACATATACTTCACGACCTCCTCTTGTAACTTACAAGTACTAATTAGCATTATACTATATCATGATTTCATAATTCCGAAAAACATTTTTTTATAGCAAGTGAGTGGAAGTAACCCTGCTTGTGAATACTACTGTAGTGACATCTGTGTGAGGATAGATGTACCCCTTGAGCTAGAAGGGTAGTTGCGCATTAGACTGATGCAAAATTTGAAATTTTCGCTCCACAGTGCTTAAACGGTTCCAAATTGGGTCCTGCTTAGCCTCCCCAAATTTGAACTACTTTAGTAAAAAACTGGCTTGGCACAAACCATTTCAAGTTTATATGGGAAATACTATGGGAAAACTTATGTTTTTGTTCAAATCTATCTAACACTTCACCACATCACTATGCTTTTAAAAATAATAGCAGTGATTGTAGCAAATTTTCTCAGCTACAACTTTGTTGAAAACCATTTTTCAATCAAATGTAAGGAACAAAATGTATTAATGATTCAAGTCACTGATGTCTTATGATTATGCTCATTCAACTGTTCAGCAGGCAACATTGGTGTTTCTGGTGCGAAAAATGGATTACAAATATCATGGCTACTATGTCACACTGCAGAATACAGTTTTGCCCACAGAACAGCTGCTTGATCACGCCATAAGATTATTAATCTCTTAAACAATTAATAACAATTTAATTTGACATTTGACTGAAAAACAATATTCTGCAAAGCTGTAGCTTATAAAATTTCCCGAAAGAAAAGTTTTAGAAATTTCCGAAAAAGCAATATGGAAAATGGGTAGAAGACAATGAACAAAAAGTTTGGTTTTCCCATAGTAATTTCCATACAAACTTCGAATAGTTTGTGCCAAGTCAGTTTCTTACCAAATGAGTTCAAATTGTGGGAGGCTAATCAGGACCTGATTTGAAACCGTTTGAGCACTGTGGAGCGAAAATTTCAAATTTTGCATCAGTCTATTGCGCATGTACTAGACGTTTGCAAAAACAAAATGCATTTTTATATCGATGAATAAGCCCCCAACAATCCTTTTTCGGTCAGCATCACAGATCAACGCATCAATAAGCTCGGTAATAGCACTCATTGTTCCCCAGCCTTCCCGAAAGCCATACTGGAATTTATACAGAATATTATTTGCACACAACAAGTTTAGAAGCCGGCTAGTTAGCGGGTCTCAGGATTAACGAATTATTAACACACTTAACAGGTTTCAAAGAATCGAAATTGTTCTTTGGAAGTTTTTCGGCCAAACTGTTGCCAATGCCAGAAAAAAAGCTGTTGAAAACTTCAGCAACATCGTGATCTGAGTCTATCATTTTCCCATCAGCTCGTAATTTTATTGTTTCACTATCTTTATTGCGACCAAAAATGTCATTCAGCTTTTTCCACACATTGGAATGACTAGAGCTATTGAGAATGTTTTCATAATATTCTTTTTTGCACCGTTGCTTAGCAGTTTTCACTATTATTGAAACATGAACCAGCATTTCACAAACATGCACGTCATTAGGATTGCTTTTGACTTTTTCGAGGTATTTTTTTATTTGGATCAGCCGCCAAATGCTATATGTCATCCAAGGACAATGCTCACCTTTTACTCTGACAATTTTTGTGAATGATGTGGTGCACTCAGTTAACAGTTTATTAAAGGTTGCAATTAGAATATTTGGAGTAGCTTCAACATCATCAATAATTTGAAGATCATTCAAAAACATAGAAAATTTATGATGGAGCTTAATAAAAATAGTATAATTGTGCAGTTTCACAGCAAGTTCGATCGAGCAAATAAAATTATGTAAAATATTGTTACTTGCTGCACGTGTTGGTAAAGTATTGTTGCTTACATAGCAGTAAGATTCTAATAAGTTGTTTGTATCTAACTACTACGTTATTGTTTGGCAGATTAATTGGGAAATTTACATCACCTAAAATGAAAAAAAAGGTTTAGACAGAGTAGCACTTGATAGCCAGCCTTCTGTTCAGGCTTTATTCACACAAATCTGGAGAATTTATTCAACCACAATATGGTGTTGGTTACGGCATGTCAGGAAGCTTTTATTCGACTTCCATAAGTTGTAAACAGAGCTTATTCCGATCAAATGTTTTATTATTCAGCGTTTTTTTGACATCTTTGCTCCTGAATCAGCGATGCTGTATACGTTTGATTATCACGTGAAGTAACGTTTAAATTAGACACTATTATAAATTTATTAAACGATTATTCAACTGAAGGAAAATTCACCCGAAAATAAATAACGGTAGAGACAAACAGAGTGTTGTTTGTCTTTTCTTTAGTGAGATTATTTACATTATTTCTGACGAAGCAGTATTTTGCATGGGTTTCGAACCATGTACCTTCCGATCACCATCCGCTTGCCTTGCCATCTGAGCTATCCTAGAATACCTCATATGGGCTGCTCAATATTCAATAAAAGCTTGCTTGAAACTGAATACCTATCAGCACTCCCGATCGTCCCAAGGTCCAAAGGGAATCATTAATTCATTCATCGTTGTTTAACATGAGACCAATTATACCACTTCACCTCTCAAATTTAACGGCGCCGGTGGTGTAGTGGAAAGCGTAATTACCTCTCACCCAGCAGGCCTGGGTTCAATACCAGTCGGTGCCGCCGGGATGTTCTGAGGCATAACATCTCTGATCACGCCTTCCTTCGGATGGGAAGTAAAGCCGTTGGTCCCCGGTTCATGAGTTGATGGGTCGATAGGTAGGGTCCAGGTGTGGGAGCTGCCTTCCTGGCACGTCGGTAGCATTGGTGCTCAGCACGGAAAACAAGATCGACGGAAAAAACAAACCAAAGGAAAAAAAAAAAACCTCTCAAATTTCCAAAGAAAGGCTGCTAAATCGATAAATGTGTTGTCGTGAGTGATGTGATCGATGATTACGATTTAGAACACAAGTAAAAAAAGGGTTGCCCTTGGGATTGAACTCTCGACGTTCTACTAGGAAAGTGAAAACGGTAACCACTACTCTACTGATTTCGTCTAGTTGTTAGACTGAACCAGTGTTGTGGAATAATGAATCTAATTCGTCGTTTATAAAGCATTTACAATGCATGCAATTAAAACATGGACGCATAGTGGTATAAGAGCTATTTTGCTGACTGTATTCACCTTTACACAGCAATATTGTAATGCAATACAATGAAATCTAATAATGGAGCTAGAAAACATTTATAAGACGTCTAATAAAGCATGTAATTAAATTAATTGAGAACAGTCGAATTAAAGCGTCGCCGTATGTGCAAATTACACTTATTCAGTTTTGTTATTAGATCATACTTCTGGTTCTGAATCAGGAAGACAGTCAACGTTTATAAAGCTTTTAATGAGTAAATTAATCATATCAGAGCAAACAGCAGAATAAAGGTGCATCTATCGATCTCAATGAGCTTTTTTCAGCACATTATTCGACATCTTGTTTTATTCAGCATTGTACAATGTTATACACCTTTTATTCAATATGTATGCCAATTTGTGACTTTGAATTGTTTGTTGGCGATAGCCTGGAATATTGTTAATACCGCTATTCTCCTTCTTCATCCAAGTTTCACCGACAACAATAACATCAATATCCATTTTACATTCATTCACGAATAAATCACTTCATAAAATTTTTCAAAATTATTAACCCCTCTAACATTCGACTGAATTATATTCAAACGATTAGTGCCATCCATATCGCATTTTTCTTATTAAAATCATGCAAATTATCATAATATTGATTCAAAACCATAATTGGTGTAGAATCCATTTTACTCACATAGAAACATAACAGAAAGCAAAAACAAAGAGCGCAAGTTGATATTAATGTGTATTTTTCGTCCGCTTCGACGAAGGAGATTCAGTCTCACGTGCAGGTTTCATAAAAAACTCTTGACACGGCTAGGATCTTCTCTGTTTTTTACCAATTCTGGTTTGCTATTGTCATCCTTATTAGCCAATATGATGCTACCACTACCCGCCCAAATGTATTTTATATTCAGCAGTTCGTGAGAATCTCCAGGAGTAGTTTTTCAATTAACTGGGACAAATTTTCATCGGAAGTGGTTGGGATAACCCATACTACTGCATTATTACATATGGCAGCTTTGTCTGACTTGTTGACATTGGCTTCCATGTTATGAACATAACCCTTAAACGAATTTTGTGACTTCTTCAAATGATATTTTTTACCTTTTTACTTTTCATTTTCTAACTTGAGTTCCTTAAAATCGGTAACAATCTCATCAAACATAACGGATAAAAAATCCTGGGATTTTTTGATTTTGGTAGTAATCTGCCTGACTTCAGTTGTAACTGATTGTATTTCCTTAGCAATTGAGGCTG
Organism: Ochlerotatus camptorhynchus; assembly: GCF_037179485.1. NCBI lineage: Eukaryota > Metazoa > Arthropoda > Insecta > Diptera > Culicidae > Ochlerotatus > Ochlerotatus camptorhynchus. Next base: position 4,412,453 of record NW_027040554.1, on the reverse strand, counting down.
AAATGGTTGCCTTCATCTCAGCAGCAAGGGAAGCCACCATGGAATGATAACTATTCTGCATCGCTAAAATTCGCTGGTAGATCGAAGAACAATCTGATGAGCAAAAGTAATTGTTTTCTCTCATACGACGCACCACATTACCAACAATATTCTTACATTTGACAACGGTAGCAACAGCAACAACGGCAACAGCAGAAAACTCAAGTGGAGACACGGCCAAACAGCACAAACAATGGACCAATTTGGGAAACGAATGCACTAGCTACTATCTGTTATGTAGGATTATTCTAATAGTATTTCACCATAACACCACTTAGTTCACAGCAACAACGTTATCTTTACACACATTATTTATATTAGTGATTTACAGATAATATCATTGTTTGTCTGATGGTCTGAGATTTACAGTTTCTATCAATGCGAGTTAATAATTTTGCATCAATTTACCTTCAGTAATGAGATGTCAATACAAGCTTTTGGTCATATATTTCAAAACCAGCTACTTTCTGATGGATCACGCATTGATGGATCCACTGGCTTCGGCGTCTTCAATGAATACTCAACCGCCTTTCGGAAACTTCAGGAACCTTGTTCCGTTTATGTTGCTGAGCTAGCAGCAATCAACTTCGCATTGGGGATGATTTCCGATATGCCCATAGACCATTACTTCATCTTCTCGGATAGTCTCAGTTCGATTGAGGCTATTCGGTCGATGAAACAAGGTAGGCACTCATCTTATTTCCTTTCAAAGGTAAGGGAGCAGATGTGTGTGCTGGTCGAAAGATCATATATGATTATCTTTGTATGGGTCCCCTCACATTGCTCAATCCCAGGCAATGAGAAGGCGGACTCTCTCGCAAAGGTGGGCGCACAGGAAGGCGAATTGTATGACAAGCAAATTTCACACGATGAATTTTACCATTTAGTGCGTCAGAGTACCTTTTCGAGTTGGCAAACCGATTGGGACACTGGAAATCTTGGACGGTGGTTACATTCAATTATTCCTAATGTTTCTTCGAGAGCGTGGTTTAAAGGCTTGGGCTTAAGTCGTGACTTCATTCGCGTGATGAGTAGACTTATGTCCAACCACTACTCGCTAGATGCTCATCTCAATAGAATAAACCTCGTGGACAGCAACATCTGTCGGTGTGGAAACGGTTACGATGACATCGAACACGCAGTTTGGCAATGTACGGATAATGACGCCGCCAGAGAGCGACTTTTGAATACCCTCGAGGCCCAAGGAAGACAACCCTATGTTCCTATCAGAGACGTGTTGGCAACCCGTGATCTCTGCTATATGCAGTCCGTTTATGTTTTTCTTCAAATGTCTAGTATAAGAATTTAATTCCTTTTGTCTTTTGTCTCTCTTTATTACTTTTTGTTTGTCTTGTCCCCCCGTCTCGATGAGTCTCATCGTCGCCCACTGGTCACCCACCATAGCCGGTCGAACTCCGGACGAAGCTAGAACAGCACTACCGTTCATACTGGTGACAACGCTCTGATGAGACAACGAAACCCTACCCCAAGCTCCTCCCCTGATCCTATCCTTCGAAAATGTACCCTTCTAACCTCGAGTAAGCCGCGAGTAATCGGCCCAACTCCTACTAGACATAGAATTAAGTGAATTTTGTTACACACAGTGAACAATGAATTATCGGCTCCGTAAAGCTAACGCGATTGAGCCTTCCAAATAAACGAACTAGATAAAAAAAAAAAGATTTTCACAAATGGACGCTACGTAGGCTATGCATGCACTTCCACTTCGATATTTCAATTACACAAATCTCGGAAATCAGTGCCCCATTTCACCTGAAATTGCTACTTCATGTATGCTGGAATGCAGCAAACGTGGAGAAACAATTTGAATGTTGCACGTGTCGTAGATGCTGATATTTGTTTCGAATTGGTTTCGAAAATAAGGATGACGCAGCAATTCACCTTAAGATGAAAATTTTGAAGTTTGTTATGACATATAAAGGAAAGGCCAAACACTGAATTTCGTAGCTTTATATTTGGTGCTTCAAATCTGCCAGAATCCCAATAACTTAAAATTCAAAATTATGATTATAATTCTAGATCTAAAGAATAGTAAACTTGCTGTATTGCTAACATCAGGATCTAAATGTAATCGGAGGTGAACCAGGCTGAAAGTCTCTCTAATAAATTAAACCTAACCTTATCTAAACGTAATGGTATGACATATACAAAACCCTGATGACAAAACAATATTCATACATTATCAAGATGCTAGTGATTTCTTTTCACCTTCCACCCAACCTCAACCAAAAACAAGCCTCTAGCCAAAAACTTTCATTATAATCGATAGTTCAAAATATAAATATTAAACATGCCCAATAACTTAGCATTACTGTCCACGCGTCAAAACCACCCTACCTTCTAGTATTGGCATTTGGTAATTGTCTGCTAACGAAACCGTTCGATTAACGCCAAAAAGAAAAACAAGAAAGGAGATAACGAATTAAGTATTCAAATTTATTTCGTCCCACCTGCCTGAATTGTTTGCCATTTCAATACAGTCCACTTCAGTTATCGGTATGTATTCAACCGTTTCACATTAGTTTTCTCGTGTCGTTTTATGTACACTTTATTAAATGCAAATCCTGCCGGTGACAATCTCCCCAAACTGCCCCATGATCAAGTTGCGTGTCTTGGGTTGAATTGAAAAAAAACACGAAGGTGTGTTCTCGTTTGTGCTCCTCAGGAGTGTTTTTGATGCTACCAACGACCGGTGAATGGTGATGATGATCAGCTTGAAAGGTTTGCGCAGCTCCCGGATTATTAGCTAAATGATTTGAAGAAACATATCTTGGCTGTAGTTCTAGCTAGAATTGGGAGGACTTCTCGTTCACACCTGTACGTTTTTGACCAGGTTGTGTTGACTGAGTGAATTGATGTTTTGAAGTGGCAATTGAAAATTATCCAAAATTGATAAAATGATGTTCAAGGCTTTGATAGAATAAAATGATTGATTTTTCACACGCAAAACAATTGAAAAGCTCCTATCAAAGTTGTTCCAAGACATTCGAGCAATGATTATAACCATCGTTTCGCTTTTGTTCAGTATGCAACTGGTCAAGGTGCCGAATCCTTCCAAGTGCACTTTTCCCCAGAAGTACAGTATGTTCGACACCAAATCGTCCTAAAGTGCCATGTGACACTTCTGTTGCTTTACATTTACCAAATGCTATCACTGCTTATAGCTGGGCGGAACAGTAACCATCGGTCCGGAACTTTAAGGTACGCATTCTATTGTGGTGTGCCGGGCATTCCCTCCGTGTAATTGGCATGGTCGATCACGTTACCTTAAGAACGAACAAAAACCATCAGTTTGGAATTGATACCTCTTAGCTCCGGAGCTCAGTCGATTTCCGCGAATAGTTCAACCAACAGGTTCTTCCTGACGATTTCCTAGCCCTGGGTTGTGGATAAACTTAATGTAAGTTAATTAGTTGGTCGGTAAAATCAGAAGACACAAACCCTCCTCAAAGTGATACTCCTGGTGATCTGGTCCTACTTTTAATCAACATATTTCCGTTCAGTGCTGTTCAGGTGTGCTTCTGTGCAGTCATTCAGTGGTGGTGATAGCTGAGTGATAATTATATTTCTTCCCACGACGGATAACGTTGGAGTAAAAGGAAAACATCTCATTTTCTTCCATCCATCCTGAAAGCGTTTTGATTAACGTGAGCCTATTAGTCATACACTCGGCAGACGACGACGCGACTGGATCCAGTTGGCAGCAAACAAGATGGATTTCGACGAGTATCGCCAACGGGGTAAGTCTTAAAAAAAATCAAACAGAAAAACGGCATCGCTTTAAATCATAATTTCAGCTGTTGTGACATTCTGCCTAATTACGGCGACGGAATTCTCCCCTTCTTATGACGTCATCCGTATTTAAAAGCCCTTCGCAACAGACAGCGAAAAGCGAGGAAAATTAGACAAACACAGGGCATTACGCACGGTTGGCGTCTTTTGCGATAATGATATTGGGTGGAACTGACTGCCGTGCTATCGGTCGGTATGTAGATATGCTAGATGTTCCCTGTTACAGCATTTCGGACAAGCATGAATGGGAAAATGCGATTTCGATTCGGCAACTTGGATTACAGAACGTGTTTTTGAAGCACAACAGGAGTGCTAGAATGGTGAATGGTGAAACCTGTTGGATTCTGATGAGCTTACTTCTATGATGAATAATTTTACTTGGTATTGTATCCTCATAGTGTCATTTCAAGTTCTGATTCTCGAACTACCGTATTGAACGGAAAAATGCTCACCGTTTTGGTGAGCTTGGGGATCCTGATTCGGGGGAAACCCTGAAGATCCTTCAGAGTTAATATGTTGACCAACTGAAATAGACCCGGAGATCGTTTTGATTTTACTAAAAGCTCCTCTGATCAAATGTTAATCATTCAAGTGTTTATTTGAATGTGTTTTCCAATTGGATGGTACTGGTGTTATTGTGAATATCATTCATCATGAAAAACTAACTAAGCTACATCATAAATATTTCTAAATTTAGATGGGTGGATAGTATTGATATCATGTTGCTTAATAGGAAAGGTTATCTCAATATTTAAATCTTGCTTTGTAAGCAAGATTATCAATCATTCAATCACAAATAAAACAAATTTTCTCTATTTTCCCCTGCTTATCTTATGGAGCGAGTAACGTAAACTATTGTATTCATTTGACCAAATCACTCAATTAGAGCACTTTATTGCGTCGTTTCTGTTTCCGTTCTGTTGAGAATATTTATGTTGGCATAATACGGAATGTATTATTATTTGCAATCTATGTATTAAATAGTGAGATTTTAAAAATTTTCTGTAATTTTCTATGTGTGCTTTTGGATTTTCCAGAAATACTATGGAAGTTTGCTAGTATCCACCCTACGGACATTCCGAATCAGAAATTTAAATGCTGATATTTTCCAAATTTTCTGATATAACTCGCAGAATTCATTGGAATTCATTGTTAGGCACTTCAGTACCTATCTATGGCATTTCGGTTGGGATTCTTAAAAGTTTTCCTTGGAGTTATTTGGATTTACTGTCTGTATGAGAATGGCACTTGTTATACTCTAAAATTTCATTTGATTTTCTATAGAATTGCCCTTGGTTCTCCAGACTAACTCTGGTGATTCACCGAAAGTCATCTGGGATTGATTGGTTGGTTGTGGATAGTGATGTTCAGCAATCCCTCATACAATCCTCCAGAACCACAAAGGAGATTAATTTATAGAATTTTTCTTGAAATATTGGACATACAAAAATAAAACACCGTGATTTGTTTTGTCTCTCCATGGAAGTTCAAAGTGCTGTGACTGAGCATTTTTTTTTTTGCATCACAATTTCTCAAATTTCTTGCTGCTGGATGATGAAGTATTCAAGGTTTATAAGTATAATTTGTGTCTTGATTGGCTTAATCTGTATGAAGTAAGAACTAGGCGTACGTCTTTCATTTCTATACTGGGGGTACACTTTGTGAAAACCGAAAATGGAACATGAAACAAAATTATGAAAGATTTTTAACATTAATTACTCAGCTGCTTCTGGACCAATTTCAATAATTTTATAATCAATCGATCAGAAATCTTCCGACACACGTTGCTTCCGAATGATGAAAGTATATAAAAAGTGGTAATGTCAAGCATTGTCCAATTTACAAATAAAAAGTTATAATGTTATCACTGTTTTCATGAAATAAACGTTCTTCCCAAACCCAGTCCTCATAATCGAGTACCACTTGGTTGCACATCAGTCTGCTTTAACCAGAAAAGATATAAAAGAGCGCTGCTGTATGGCATTAGTTCATTTTCGCTTCAGACGGCGTGGTGAGCAGCAATACAAGGAGTACACACTTAGAAATTATCGCCGACTTCGATAATTTTTAAGGAAAACTGAACAGCTGAACTATTCGGTACAATTTATGCAATTCAATTCAATTGCTTTTCAGCTACTTTGAAACTAAATCTCCACTAAAATGACAAGATATGATCTTTTAAACAAGGTTGAACATTATTTTCAAATTCAATGAAAGTCAAAGTTTTACCGAACGTTCAGCTGTTTTGATTTCGGTAAAATTTACCGAAAACGGAAACAAAATCTTAGTGTGTAGGAAGGTGGTGGCTAGTCCACTCCTTCACACCCAACAAGCAACAATTGACTGGTCGTGGAAAAGGAGGAAAAGGTCTGGTAAAGGAGGTGCCAAGCGTCATCGCAAAGTTCTTCAAGATAACCACCATCCGTCGTCTGGCTCGCCGTGGCGGTGTCAAACGTATCTCCGGTCTACGAGGTGTGCTGAAGGTGTTCCTGGAAAATGAGGTGATGCTGTCACCTACACTAAACCCACCAAGCGTAAGTGACCATGGATGTCCTCTTCAATAAAACGGCTCTTTTCAGGGCCATCAAGCTTATAACAGTAAAGAGTTGGAATAGAATTTATCTGTGCCGTCCATATTCAGAACCACAGGCCCCCAACGACCACACAAAATGCTCTCCAGAGTTTTTTTTTTTTTTTTTTCCTTTTGTTTGTTTTTTTTCGTCAATCTTGTTTTCCGTGCTGAGCACCAATGCTACCGACGTGCCAGGAAGGCAGCTCCCACACCTGGACCCTACCTATCGACCCATCAACTCATGAACCGGGGACCAAATCATACATCATACATACATACATACATCAAACTATTTCTTGGTAGAAACCCAAATTCAATAAAAGGAAGGGGTTTTTTTTTTACTAATGAAGTAAATTTCATTTGACGATTCAATGCAAAATTATACTGCTCTCGTGTAGAATTAATCAAAATATTCAAAGCTGTAAATTACCTGCGTTTCATCGTTTAATAGAAAAGCTCTTTCAAGAAAATTGAAAAACGTGGTAAATATTCAACTTTTTGACTGCTATGACCATGGCAGATCCTCAGAGTTTTCGGAGGTAAGAAGGTGCCATCAATGATGATCACTAAATAGTGGGATTGTGATGATGAAAATAGCCATCAGCAACTTTCGATGCTTTTTCAGCATTAACACACGAAATACATAAAAAACAATATTTCAAAGCTTGTTCCGTTAAATTATCTTTATGAAGCCACAAATTACTATGGAATTTTTAAGAGTAATTCATCAAACAGCAGCCAAAACTTCTGAAATTTTAATGCACAAACTGAAAAGTAATATATTTTAAAACTTTCTTTTTTTTCCTTGATTCCTTCCCTTCGAAGGAAGACGTGATCAGAGATGTTATGCCTCAGAACATCCTGGTGGCGCCGACTGGGATTGAGCCCAGGCCTGCTGGGATGAAAGGTAAACACGCTTACCACTACACCACTGGCATAACTTTTTAACTTTCAAAGAGTGTCAAAAACATCACGATGTATTTATTTTTATTCAGTACTGAGTACTGTTTAAGTGCTCCACCCAAACAAACATTGAATGTTCAATAAGAGCTTATTGTGTGTTGTGTATTCCTTCTAACCCCCACTGGCCGACAGTGTTATTATGGAAGAACAATTTCTAAAATGCAGCATTTATGGTCATTGTATACAAGTTTAGTTCGGAAGGTTGAAGATCCAGCAACCCATTTCAGAATGTCTGGAGAATCACGCCCTTTTCCGAGGTTACTTTCACTTACAATAAGCCCCGCATGTATCATCGGCAATTTCCTTCCGTCGATCGTCCTTGGTTGGTTCCGCCTTCTCCGGGGTTTTTTTGTTTTCCGAGGGAGATAAATCCGCACTAATTTCCGTACCTGTTTCGATGTTTACTCTTCCTTGCTGGTTGGTGCGGTCGATCTCATGTCCACTATCTGCTGCTGTATTGGGATGGTCATCTGGCATAATGCTCGCGTCTTAAATCGCTGGTACAATCAATGTAGAGATTAGTATGAGTGTTATATGCAAAGGGCGAAAAAGAGAATGAATGGAATACAAAAGGGATTAATTTGAAGAAATGATAGTTTCATCATATTCCCCAACTAACCATACTGAAGCAAAGTAAGAATATGCAAGCTATATTGCGACTAAATGGTTACTTGGGTACTCATATGGCCGTCAGAATGGTTCATCGGTTACGAAGTGAAGTATTTTTGAAAGTGATGCGTTATATTTCTCAATGTTTGGATTTTATCCTAACGTTACCTGAATGTCATATCACAGACAAACATACAAAACACATTGAATATTTATCATTTTAAACCCTACCGCTATATGTCGTATACACTGTGATGGGCAATACACTCAACAGAAGGCTGTAGTGTGTAATCGTCAAACGCAAGTAAATTGATTATGTGCGCCACAAGTGGCGGTACTATCAACTAGGAAACATTTAAATTTACCGTTAAAAGAGATTTTGATGAACATATTAAGCATGTTATGTCTGCATGTCTGTGATCATACCTGCACTATTAGAACTCCGGGTAATCCGCGCAAGTGCTTGCATTTTTCTCAGGCACTTTTTATCTAACTGCAATCACTCTCTCATACACACTAAGATTATTTCACCGAAATCTGTGAAATTTTACCGAAATCTCAACAGCTGAACGTTCGGTAAACAGTTCGGTGATTTTTCACAGATTTCCTGTAATTTTTCACCGAATATCTGTGAAAAATTACAGAAAATCTGTGAAAAATCACCGAACTGTTTACCGAACGTTCAGCTGATGAGATTTTGGTAAAATATCACAGATTTCGGTAAATAATATTAGTGTGTACTTGAAATGTGCCACGACCAAATTGGCACAACGATGCCCTATACGCTCTCTGACCAAAACGCAGGAAACATTCAATAAGAGCTTTTTAATGCAAAAATAAGCTTTTGCAGCTTAAAAATAGCTTATTCAGTTGTAAATCAACTCAAATTGTTTGTTGGCCATTTAGTAAGTCAACGAAATAACGAGCAAAGGCGTAAAATAGCGATTTGAGAACATAATATATTAACTAGTACAGAATCTAGTACAAAATAATCAGCTCACTGTTAGATGGATCGAATCCATTTAAATAAACTTTATACAAGTTAGGAACCTTAAGTTGGAATAAGGCCATCAGATAAATCAAAATCAACATTTTACCAAAATGGTCTTACCATGTCAAGAACGTTGCTAATGACAAGTAACAGCGATTTTGTCACTAACCTTTGCAATAATTACAAGAACTCTATTTGAACTGTGACATCACCTAACGAGTCAATTTGATTTAAGCTCTTCACTATTTAAAAATTTTGGATGATTTTTTTTATATTTTAGTGATCTGAAATTATAACTTGAATAACATTTTTTCGTTTTTTAGTGCTAGCTAACTGTTTACTATTAAACGAATGTATCTTATTTTATTTTACTCTACTGAAGGTAGGAATCTTCTATCTGGTTATCACTAGATGAACAATTGTGGTACTAAGGCGTTAATTTCAATCTAAATTGATCACTACCGAATGGGTCTCGATTATTTGGATAACTTTCAATGACAGAAAACGTCTTTCGAGTCACGATTCTGAATTATCGCTGAAAGATTCACTCTGACGTCACCTTACAATTCAATTCGCAACTAAACTGTTTACTGCCTTAACGGTCTTACCCAGATAAACAACTTTGCTAAAGGGAAACAAAATCAATCTGATAAAAACGCTCCTGATTTATCATCAAAAGAATAGTTCTACACAACTGTATCTTTCGCTCTCAAACCAGTTAATTCCCAATTTAATTGTTCACTGCTGAACATGGCTCGTACATTCGTCCTCTTTATTATGCTAAACTGATCACTACTGAACACACTTAATTCAGATCACCGAAGTCGGTAGGATTTTACCGGGTTTTTGAACAGCAGAACAAGTCGGTAAAATTTTCAAATGACCGTTACACGTGAGAGATCAAGAAAATTTCTAAATTTTATTATTCATCAATAAATGGGGTAAACTGAACAAATTCTGTATAAGTTCGGAATAAATTTTGTGATAATTGGGGGTTTCACTGATTTTTAAACTTTTACATGAAGCGACAGAGTGAACGCTTACGAATCATAAAACCGCTGATTGTGACACTCTGTAAGCGAAAAAAAGTTGTAGTTAGTCAAAGTGGCCTAAATATACAGACAAAGGGTTAGGACGGGTTAGGTTGCAAAAGTTGAGCATAGGGTAGAGCGCTACTTCGTCGTAATCACCCATTTCCGTTCTATCGATTAGAAAAGAACAATACTATCAATGATTTCACCGTGCACAAATCAATAATATGTTTGTCCCGATGCGTTAGTTCATTAGCTACAACATAAATCCTTTTAGAGCGCATTGTATGAAAATTTACGCTCATTGTTCTCAAAACAAAAGAAGCGCTCCTAGCGAATCCCCTTTTCTTCGTTTATCCGTAGGATGAAGAAAATCTAATGGCGTTTCAATGCGTTTGGATGGAATTAAAACTCATAGGACGAATTTAGAATTAAGAAGCAGTATTAGATGTTGAACAATATCTCTTCAATTAGTGACTCTTTATCAAATCCAACGGCAGGCACGTATGGAAAAGTGAATAAATTTAGAAGTCAACTTTGACAGAGATATTCCATTTTTTGTTCAAACCCGTTTAAAAAAGATAGGTAAAATGCGGGTTGTGCTTAGTAGGACGGAAATTAGATCAAAAACCGTACTATGAAATGTCATGAATATTATGTTGTTTCTTTCTCACTGTAATTTCCAAACCAACCGATGACGATCAACAAATACGAATCCTCTAAATTACAACTAATTTGCCTGTTTTATGTTGGGCCTTAAACGCACATTACCGAGAGAAAAGCAGGGATTTAACAGTCATTTGCCAGTCATATGACGTAATGCAGTCCATTTCGAATGAGTAATTTCGATTACGCCCATTTGATAATACATTTCTACATCTTCCTCCCTCCCCGATCAGGCAAGGAAATGGTGGACTACATTGCCGACTATCTGCAGAACATTCGCGAGCGACGCGTCCTTCCGGACGTCAAGCCCGGCTACATGGCCCACTTGCTTCCGGAGTCGGCCCCCCTCGAGGGTGAACCCTGGCAGGCGATCATCGACGACGTCGAGCGGGTAATCATGCCGGGCATAACGCACTGGCAGAGCCCCCACATGCATGCATACTTTCCGGCGCTCAACTCGTTCCCGTCGCTGCTCGGCGATATGCTGGCCGATGCCATAAATTGCCTGGGATTTACATGGGTAAGTCCGGTTAAGTCGGGGCGGGATTTGCAGCTCGTTTCAATAAACTTTGATTTGGTTGTAAATGTATACTTCTTTCCAGGCATCATCGCCCGCTTGCACCGAGCTGGAATCAATCGTCATGAACTGGTTGGGTAAGATGGTTGGTCTGCCAGATGATTTCCTACACATACCCGGCGTCAGCAAGGGAGGTGGGGTGATTCAAACGACAGCCAGCGAAGCTACGCTCGTTTGTTTGCTGGCGGGAAGAACCCAAGCTATTAGGAAATTTCACGAGCATACTCCCGGCCAGCAGGATGCAGAAATCAACGCTCGGCTGGTGGCGTACTGCTCGGACCAGGCCCACTCCAGCGTCGAGAAGGCGGCCCTAATCGGATTGGTGCGGATGCGATTCATTGAAGCTGATGAGAATCTCACTTTAAGCGGCCGGGCCCTGGAGGAAGCCATCGAGGAGGACATCAAGCAGGGACTGGTTCCGTTCTGGGTGAGTTGATGAGTTTACTCTTCTCTAACGTTGGTTACAGTGCAAAAGGAGCAGCAGCAGCAGCGGGTGGAAGTGATTGACAAATCTGCTTAGTAAAGTTTTCCGTTTTCCCCAGTGGTCTAATTAGGGAGAGCACTCGGCTGCTCTGTACACTGAGCATTATAGGAAGGGGAATCAACAGGTTGTATTATGCGTGGGAAAGCATATGGTTGGTTGGATTGTGGTAGATGGAACTGGCAGACGCAAAACTACTGTGAATGTATATCAATGCATTGCTTACATTTAAAAATCGCTCTATCCGCTTATCAACAGAAAGTTCACCATTTCCATTAAAAACAAGCCTGTGGTCCACAAGCAAATCATCCGCCCCGCAATTGAGTACGGAACCCCAATATGGGAGAGCTGTGCTAAGTGCCATCAGCTCAAACTCCAAAGGATCCAGAACAAAATCCTTAGGATGATCCTCAAGAGTCCCCCGTGGTCTCAAAATTCTGAGATCCACCGTCTGGCTGGTCTAATTTTAATGATATTCTAATTTAAAAAATTGATTCTTAATTTTAGGATTTATTCAATAACGTCTTCCCTTTCCCCCGTTCAGCCCGATCCAAGGTTGTCGATGTTAATCAGGTGTGCTCCATTACAGTATGCAATTGTATGCGTTGTTAAGGCGCGTCCCTACATCCCCCTTTAAACATCCTGATCTAATACGGCACATAACTACGGAACCACGATGGTTCCTGGCGTTGTCGTTTACTCCCAAATTTATTCGCAGCTTGTGTGTAACCCTGTGTGTTAACAGAACTAATAATGCCAGAAGCATTGGCTCCCTTCGATGTGCCTGCCGTCAGTGTTCCGTCCGATGCATTGTCATTATTAATCCTCTTGTCGGTTCCTTCGAGGATCTTCTTCATGTGAGCAGTATTTCTCCTGTACTCCTTCCCGGACAGGGTAGATTTTATTGTAGCATCAGACCCAGTTTTTGTGAGCACAACAAATTCCTCATTGACAAAATCGGAGCCTAGCTTGTTGTCTCTCTTAAATATTTTCATCAGCACCCGGTCTCCCACTAGCACCTTACTTTCTCGTGCTTGTCTGCGGTTGTCACTGTATTCCTTCCCTTTCTACTTTACCAAAGAATCATGACCCCTTACCTTCTCATCGTCACAGGTAGGCGTAATGTGTGGAAGTTTAGTTCGTATTCTCCTTCTAAATAGTAGCTCTGCCGGCGAACGTCCCGTCGTATACACTAAGATTTTTTTACAGTATACTGTAATTTTTTACCGAATATGGAACAGCTGAACATTCGGTAATCCATTCGGTAATTTTTTTTATTTACAATCTGTTCTGTAAATTTTCTTCGCTTGTATGGGCTGTCAAAATTTACTAACCTGGACTGTAAATTTTACTGAAAGGTCAGTAAATTTACCATAGCGTTCAGCATATTTTTTACCGAATCGACTTTACTTTCTTTTCATAATAAATCATAAACATTTCAATTTTTATTGATGACAGTTTTCGGTAAATGTATGTAAATTATGTAAATTCAGCAGTTCTGATTGCGGAAAATTGGTAAACTAATATTTTTTACAAAGGATTCGGTAAAAATTACATTTTACCGAACAAATCCAGCAAAAAAAGTACCGAACAAGATTTAAGAAAATTGGTGTGTAGAGTGAGAAGCAGCACGGTACATCAGAAGGAATTTCTGAAGCTCTTTGCGCCAATCCTGACCCAATTCTTGAGCAATCATTAGACGCTTTAGTATTGTTCTATTCTGGCGTTCCACTTCTCCGTTCATTTGGGGCCAGTAAGGGACGGTATTGATTAGTAAAATACCATAGTCTTTACAAAATTTGGAGAACCTCTCGAATTCTTCACTTAGTCGTGGTGCGTTGTCAGCAGTCAGTGTAACCGGTATTCCGTGGCGACTAAAAATCGTTATCAACTCAGCGATTATATCCTCAGCCGTGATCGTGGTCATTTCACACACTTCGTAGTATCTACTGTAGTAATCGACTACAACCAACAGGTATTGTCCTTCTGGCAATGGTGCTAAGAAATCAATTGCCACGTCCTCCCACGGTCTAGCAGGTAAGCTTCGTCGGCTCATTGGTTCAGGAGCGTCTGGAGCTGACACGAGTAAGCATCCTCTGTAACGTTTCACATACGAGTCAACATCGGAGTCTATTTTGGGCCACCACACCGAAGACCGAAGATGACTTTTCATCATCCGGGTGCCCGGGTGCCCTTCGTGAGCGAGGGAAAGCACTTGATCTCTCAGGTTCCTAAGTACAATTATTCGATCCCCTCTCATCAGCACAATACCAACGCGACACAGTTCTCTACCTATGATGCGGTATTCAATTGGTAGTTCAAATAAACGTATACTGCTAAGAGCTTCAAAAACTTTTGATATTTCTTCGTCCTGGTCAGACGTACGGTCCATTTCTTCCCAACGGATAGCTGCCGTTGAAGCAGCTGCGCGTCCAACTTCGTTCACGAATAGTTCTTCTGCAACATCGAAAGGCACGGGTCTCAGCATAGATAAAATGGAAACCGCATCTACTATGTTCAGTTCCCCTGATATAACGTTATACCGGAACCGTCGGAGAACCCATCTTTCTACTCGCGCACACGGTTTCGAACGAGGGTTAAAAAGGTATGTCAATGTCTTGCAATCCGTTATTAGATCAAATGGCTTCCCCAGGAGATACATTTGAAATCTTTCAACGCTCCAGACTAATGCCAACGCCTCTTTCTCTGTCTGGCAGTATCTCCTCTCCGTCTTGGTTAATAATTTGGAAGCGGAGCAGATCACACGGTTCTCTCCTTGGTTGTTCGTCTGAATAAGAGCAGCTCCCAATGTAGTAGGACTCGCGCCGGCAATCACCGATGTAGTGTCCTTGCAGTTATAGTATCCCAAGTTGTTCTCTTTCGTCATAGCTTGTTTGATAGTATCGAACGCGTGCTGCTGTTCCTGAGTCTATTGGAATTTCATCGTTTGATACACCAATCTCCTGAGTGGTTCATCTACAGCAGCTAGGTTTGGTATGAATTTATTTAAGTAATTAGCCAAATCTAGGAAGCTCTTGACTTCGGCTACGTTTTCCGGTTGACGAAAAGACAGCAGAGCTTCTACCTTGGATGAAGACGGCCGCATCCCATACGAACTGATTACGTGACCTAAGAACTGAAGTTCTGACACTCTAATTATACATTTCTGAACATTCAGAACAACACCGCGCTTATTAAGACGATCGAATACTATCTTTAGGCGGTTGTCATGTTCATCCATGTCCTTTCCCTCTATATATATATCATCTAGATAGCAAACTGTTCCTTCGCATTCCAACAAAGTCTCGTCCATAACTTTCTGAAAAATTTCCGGAGCCGAAACCAGTCCGAAACGAAGCCGTTTGAATCGGAAAAGGCTCCGGTTTGTTATGAAAGTTATGATATCACGAGATTCGGGCGCAAGGTCCGTTTGAAGGAATGCTTCTCGGATGTCTAGCTTGCTACATACTTTTCCTGTTCCAATTCGAGCCAATAATTCATCCACAATCGGCATTGGAAATCGCTCTCTGACCACCGCTTCATTCACCCTTCTCAAATCCAAACACAAACGAGGCTCACCGTTGGCTTTGTCCACCACTACCAAAGGCGACACCCACGTTGTTGGACCTGTTTTCACCTGAAATGTTGAGAAATATTCCAATAATAAGTCAATCAATCAATGTAACACAGCTAGGTAAGCAGGTTTTTTTTATTTACTTTAATTAATTATTGTTATTCGTTAAACGCTAACTCTAGAGTCTAATCTAATCTAATCTAATCTAACGCCAACACAGCCAGTTCTTGAAAGCATCCTGGAAAATGATATATATATACCTACATCATTTTTCTTGTCTATTTGATACATGTTTCACATCGAAGATGCGTCAAACATATCAAAACGGCCAGGCCTACAGTGCAGCCTTTAAGGGACAAGATGATTCAGAAAACATCGGGCCTGTTTAAATCGAAGATTTAAACACGATGCTTCAGAATCAAATAAATGGATGAAATGTGGACATCTCGTACCTTTTTTTTTTCCTTTGGTTTGTTTTTTCGTCGATCTTGTTTTCCGTGCTGAGCACCAATGCTACCGACGTGCCAGGAAGGCAGCTCCCACACCTGGACCCTACCTATCGACCCATCAACTCATGAACCGGGGACCAACGGCTTTACTTCCCATCCGAAGGAAGGCGTGATCAGAGATGTTATGCCTCAGAACATCCCGGCGGCGCCGACTGGGATTGCACCCAGGCCTGCTGGGGTGAGAGGTAATCACGCTTACCACTACACCACCGGCGCCGTTGGACATCTCGTACCGTACGTTCCGATTTTGATAATTATATGATTGGCTGGTCGTTGGAAGCATCAAAGCTAGAGAGGTTAAATGATGCTCCATTTTCTTCTGATGGTTGGGGCATGAGCACTAGCACTTGTCCTAGCCTTTTATGACTTATGGCTATAGCGCCAATACTCGCTTTCTGAAAAGAAATGAGGGAAAGGAAAGGAGACGGACAAAGGTTAAAGGGAAAAGGATTATGTGGAATCATAATGAACATAAACAATATTTTTGATTTGAAATATACAATATAAAAATGCACGTGGTCTCTACCCGTATCTTGTCACTAATATCAAGTCATAAAAATTTAGAAGGACTAAAATGTGATCCTTTGATTACTGGAAAATCCTGATGCTTGGGACTAGCAATCATCTTTATTGTGTAAAAACTGGTGATCTCAAACTTGGTAATACCAGCGCCGGCCGCGCCCTAACGCAGGTCAAGAAAGGAATGGGAAGAAATATGCTGACGTGACACTCGCTTTGATGGAAGCCGAGAAATCCTCTGCACTTCCACGAGGTAAGAGGGTTGGGTTTTCGCGTACAAGATTTAAAACGTTTATTAACAAACTTTTAATCCACCTATTCCTTTGCAGTTAAATAGCAAGCCCGAAAATTTAGTGTTGCCAAAATCGAACGGTTTTATTTTGAAATTCAATTTATGATTTTGTTGACTTCGGACCACTGCGAGGCATCGCCATGACATAGACGTTGCTAATAATAAATGTTTTATTAAAAGGTGTAATCACAAGAAGCAAAAACACACTATTTTCAAATTCCATTCTATCTTGGGTCGTTGCCAAAATTAAACCCCGTGCCAAAAGTGAATGGTTTTGCAATTTTGTTGCTAAAATCGAACCGTGCCTAAATCAAACGTCTGCTGAACAAATATTTAAATTAAATAAATGGTAAGCTCTCACCAGACTCTACAGATGTTTGTGACCATTCACCACTGACCATCATAATCAGAGTGTTAATAATAAGAAACGAACTCACCAAATGAATCCATGAGCAATGTCAACAGAATGAAATTGCATGGTGCTACTGGTACTTTCATGGTCCACCTTTCTTGCTTGAATCAGGATGATATCCACCTGGTACTATTCAACAGAATAAGCATGTTGCCTCTCCTTGAGTACATCCCGATTCACAGTGATTC
This sequence comes from Ochlerotatus camptorhynchus, assembly GCF_037179485.1. Lineage (NCBI taxonomy): Eukaryota > Metazoa > Arthropoda > Insecta > Diptera > Culicidae > Ochlerotatus > Ochlerotatus camptorhynchus. The sequence goes on along the minus strand of NW_027040554.1, from coordinate 4,395,217 downwards.
CTTTTCTTCAGGGAGAATTTTCTGTAGTCCTGTATTTGTTATCCTTTTGTAATTTTCACATTTTGATCATCCATATCAGGTTCAACTAATATAAAATATCACTAAAAGAGTCCCCAGGATCATCCCTTGTGATTCGCTTCTCTGTGACGTCGTCGCAAACGAAATAACGTCGGGGGTTCACTGGAGGAGTTTGTTTTCGGAGCTGCTGCTCTCTGAAGCTCCGAAAAAACTTCATGACACGGGTTCTGTTCAGAGTCCCGGAAAGACAGCCCCAAACTTGAATAACTTTAGAAATCACTATCAGATTGGTTTCTTATACTGTTTTAAAAATATGACAAAATCATTTCTCCGAAAAAAATCACAGCAAAAAAAAATAAAACAAAAAAAAAATCTTGTTACACGCTAACTCTAGAGTACCCATTAAGTGAGTATCTTGTACACATTTTTAGAACTGGTTCTAAAATGTCAAAAAATGAGTATTTTCGTAATATTGAAAAATGGGTACTTTTTGATCTTCTTTGAAAACTTGTTCTGGAATAAAAATGACTAAAAGAGATTCATTATTGATTCAGTGCGAAAGTGACGACCTTTTTGTAAGTGCAAATCAGTTATATTTGACGGGAGTAGAGATTTCCCATAAGATTGGTGCATGTTCATGCGAATAGGATTTTTTTCTGACGATCGAGAAAATGGAAGCCCTAAAAAACCAACTGAACCCAGAAGAGTACGGAAAACTGAAAGGTAGATTATTTTTCGTTTATTTTGATTTTTCTGTAATTCATTCAGCATTATCTTGTTTTGTTTCCGGATGCACTGTGTTAGTTTCAGGTTATCTCAATCCTTTTCCATTACGGTGCTGGTGTGGCTCAATACAGCTTTCATTTAAAGCTTTGAAGGCCCACATCCTGTAGTGTCACCCCCAGAAAGCTGGACAAGATAATGACCATTTAAAACACCTTTTCTGTTGTATCCGGAGACTTCAACGTTCCAATATCTCTAATCTGCTGCTCGACTCCTTCCAGCATCGCACCCATTTCCACAATTTCCGATAATGATCTATCTTTTTGTAGAATTCGGCGCCGTAGTTCATCAGAAAGGCATCCTTCAACGATGGTATCGATTGCAAAAATTTCCGCAAGAACTTCTTTCACTTCCACAGAGTATTTTTCCAGTCCACAATCAGAAAGTTGTTGCCTGATGCGCATCACGAAGTGCGAAAACCGCTCATTGCGTTCTTGCTTAATCTTCCTCGACCGACAGCGTTCCAAAATATATTGACGACCAGGCTCAAAGTATGCGTCCAACTTTTCAACACCTATATCGTACCAGTTTATCTTCGTTGCCACTAGTGGAATTTTGTCGACATCCGGTAGATTGTCATACACTCGCTGCAACTGCTTTCCGCCCAGATGCAACAGTTTCGCCCTCCTTTTGGTCCGTCACGTCGTACGCGTCAAAATGAATTTCCAATGCGGACTTCCAAGCTTTCCATTCTTTCGCCAAATGATTTTTTTTTCAATTTCTTCGCATCGGAATGCTGGAAGCGCTCGCGCTTCGTCGATCTAGAATTAGATAGAAATCAAATTTACTCATCTTGCAATTCACCAATCACAACAAATATCATCCCTCAGGATGAATTCCACATTGGAACATGCATAAAAAAATCAACGTAAACATTGTTAGTCGTGTGTTGTTTTAAAACCTATTGGCGTGATAACCTCATTCTCAGAAAATAACTCTCCACTAAACTAACAGCGACGCATTTTCCACCTCCGCAGAAGTGTTGCACTTTTATCTACCTCCTCAGAGGATTTGTTTTATACATATATACCTCCTCGGAGGAATCACTTTCATCGACCTCCTCGCAGGAATCACATCCATAGTCCCCTCCCGCACTTCAAATTTCTCAAAATTGAACCTTAGTTTATCATACGATAGATTTGTTTTTTTTTTCGTGAATGGCATGGGTAACATAACCTATGTTTTTTTCACAGACTGCTAGCGTTTTCTTTAAAGGTTCTCCCTTTAACACTTATTATACTTATTATTCTCTCCATTGTCGTCGCCAGATGTAGAGATTTTTCCTTCTTAAACAATTAACAACCACTCGTTATCGTTTCCAGATGAAAATCCTCTTTCTTTATTTAGAGCACTCGATCATCTCCACCGTCCGTTTACCAGCTCGTCTTCCTTTTCTCCCGTTCAGCCCGATCCAAGGTTGTCGATGCTAATCAGTATGCAATTGTATGCATTGTTAAGGCGTGTCCCTACACCCACGGTGCATAAGGATTGCATAGAACATGGAGCAGCAAAAATAATCTCGTAGTTCTACGTCAACAATGCGGTCGTGCTTTGGACCCAGCCTTTATCCTTTTTTTCTCATTTTAGAGACATTTTTTTGAATAGACGTTGGGTGTTTTTAAAATATAAAATTTGAGAAACAATAACGATAAGAGATAGAACAATTGTTTCTAGCCAAAATTAAGAGATTTTTTGCTGAAAAAGCTTACAGAAGACACTAAACCTCTATAGCTTAAGACAACAGCACAAGAACTTGCTAAATATCCCATCTTGGCCCACTGTGACCTTTGTTCATAAGTGTGACACTTGTTCATAAGTCTACAATGGTTCACCTAGAATTTGTAAATTAAAAGTGACCATTGAATAGACAGCTTAACAATACCTGTTCTACGGCACTTATAAAAAAAAACAAACTCTGAAGAAATTCTGGAATGATTCTAAGGAGATTCACTTGAAATCCTGTGCAATGTTCCACGGAAAATAATAATGATTTTTTATATTAAATTTCTTTAGCTTCTGTAAATTTTGCTGAAATTATCTGTACTCTATTGATCTTATTTGAAATGAAATTCATTTAAGTTACCGTGCCGATTCAAATTTCGGACACTTAAACTCGAATTTCGGACACTTTTAAAAGTTGATTATCTCGGTCGAATATGATCCACATGTCTTGTAAATTTTTAATTTTTTTGACTAGTGCCCTCCACGATCATCTAACATTATTACTTTGTTTCTAACTGGATGTAATATTTAATTAAAAATGAAAGTGTCCGAAATTTGAATCGTCCGAAATTTGAATCGGAACGGTATCTAAAAGCAGAACACAAAAACTCACGGTTCTGAAAAAAAAAGTTTGAAACATGAAAACATTTGGATAATATACTGTCGTCGAGGATAGAATTGTGGATAAAATTGTAGTACATATTAGCATAATGCTACGAGGGAAAAGTGGGGTCTGAAATTGATTTGATCATTTGAGTATGCCTCCAAACATACCATAAGCATTGAATGAAGAAACTCCACTGCTGATTGGTCATCATCAAGCAAAAAGATCTTTTTTATCATGCAATATATTCACTAGATAGAACGGCGCCGGTGGTGTAGTGGTAAGCGTGATTACCTCTCACCCCAGCAGGCCTGGGTTCAATCGCAGTCGGCGCCGCCGGGATGTTCTGAGGCATAACATCTCTGATCACGCCTTCCTTCGGATGGGAAGTAAAGCCGTTGGTCCCCGGTTCATGAGTTGATGGGTCGATAGGTAGGGTCCAGGTGTGGGAGCTGGCTTCCTGGCACGTCGGTAGCATTGGTGCTCAGCACGGAAAACAAGATCGACGGGCAAAACAAACCAGAGAAAAAAAAATCACTAGATATATTTTTGAGTGAATGTTTCTCTTAAATGATTAAGAAACGTCTTCGAACTAATAACTAATTCAATCACAGGTCTGTGCCACCCTGGGAACGACGGGAGCATGCGCCTTCGACAACCTATCGGACATTGGAGATGTGTGTCTGAAGTACAAGGTCTGGCTGCATGTGGATGCTGCGTACGCCGGAAGTGCGTTCATCTGTCCCGAGTTTCGTGTCTGGCTGAAAGGCATCACCAAGGCCGACTCCATCGCATTCAATCCTTCCAAGTGGTTGATGGTGCACTTTGACTGCACTACGATGTGGTGAGATCTGAAAGTAGAAGAGTTCATAGGTGGATGGTTTTAATTTAATCAGTTGTCTTCTATTCCAGGGTGAGAAACAGTAAAGCTTTGCACAGGACCTTCAACGTAGAGCCTTTGTATCTTCAGCATGAGAACTCCGGAATGGCAATCGATTACATGGTAAGTTTTAAAACGTTAGAAGCGTATTCAAAATCAACTAACTTCTCACCCCGCACTCCACGCAGCACTGGCAAATTCCGCTGAGCAAACGCTTCCGGGCGTTGAAGTTGTGGTTCGTTCTACGTAATTTCGGAATCAAGGGGCTTCAGAAGCACATCCGTGAGGGAGTTCGCTTAGCACAAAAATTTGAAGCTCTAGTTCTGGCCGATCATCGCTTTGAGATTCCAGCTGCCAGGCACTTGGGGATGGTCGTGTTCCGAATCAAAGGCGATAACGAACTGACGGAGAAGCTGCTGAAGCGGTTGAATCACCGTGGGAATCAGCATGCCGTTCCGGCGTCCCTTAAGGGCAAGTACGTCATTCGATTCACCATCACGTCAACCTACACCTCCAACGAGGACATTTTGAAGGACTGGAATGAAATCAAATTGGTTACAAGTGAGCTGTTGCATGAATTGGATGTGAAGATTGTCGACAGAAGAGTTCCACTGAAAGGTGAGCAACAAGATGGGTGTATGTATAGGTGGTCAAGAACTCACGATCCGCTAGTGTTGGTGAATTATTTGCCGTTAATGTTCATGAAAAGTTCACTATTTTGCCATAAAAAATGCCAAATAAAAAAATTACAGGCGGATTTGAACAGATTTGGACCTGTTTCATACGACCGAAAGGTGTATGCTGGTCACAAATTCCTTGACAAATTGATTTTCTTCGCATGAGATCAATCTTTGATGTAAATTTCACGAATAAACACGAGGAGCATTGTTTATAGCAAAATTTACCATAGTTCATTTTAGTAAATAAACTAACTCTTCTTCCTTGTGTGTCACCTTTTAATTAAGCCCTTAGGGTGAGCAGGTCTACAATGACCAGTATTTGTATTTCAAATTATCGCTAGCAATATTTTCGCTTGGGAGTTCGAACGAATCTAGTTGCAACGCAGTAGTGTTCACAATCAGAAAATGCCTATATTCTCCCATCTCTAGATACCCGCGAGAAGAATGAAGCATTCGGGTCGAGTCTGCTGCTGGCCAACTCGCCAATGTCCCCAAAGATTGTCAATGGATCCTTTGCTGCGATTTTCGATGCCGATGAGTTTTTGGCCAAGGTCTACGCTGGAATTCGGATTTCGGTAATATTCGATTGGATTTCAATAAACTTCTGTATTGATTTTTTCGAACCTTTGAACAGAACCAGGATTCACCGGCCATGCGACGCCGCGTACGGGGAATCCTCATGTCCGGCAAGCAGTTTTCGCTCGATTCCCGGATGGATCTGGTCGTGCAGGGAATCAGTCCGAACGAGGTCAAGAACGGTATCGAGTCCAAGGCCATTACCGAAGACTGTGAAGAGGTTTGGGAAGGTAATAAGGGAAGGTAGCGTAGGCTTTGATTACACTCCTAGGATGTTGTGCGTGCTTTTTCGTTTCGCAAGTTCAAAATGTATGCCTAGCACACTTTTATGTTGCACCATAGTCTGGTGAGCAGTTGTGGATTGAAAGCTTTCGATGTGTACAAATTAGAGGAAATGATTGAATGTTGTGTGGAACATTGCACGCAGTGAAAGCGCACTAATGAATGTTTGCTTCCGTTTCTTTCATGCAATCGGCTTGCATCGAGCAGCTTGTGAGCAGATGGAAGCTGTAGACCAAGGTAAGCTTTGGGTGCTCGATTCGAGCAGTAGCATATAGCCGGGGAAGCTTTCAGTTTTGGTACAAGCTTGTGTGGGTGTGCGGAGAAAACATAAACATGATTAATCAACTACACGGTCAATGATATCAACCCAAATTTGAGTTCAGTTTACTCATAATCGCAAAAAGTGCAGGAACTCAGCGATAAGTCTAAACAAAATATTGCTGAGGTCAACAGTGTTGTTCTGGACGAACCTAAAAAAGATAATACAGGTCCAAGATTCGATTGTCTTCGATTCGATTATCCTTAATTTTGAACTTGATTACCTAAGCTGATTTTTTTAATTGCACTTTTTAATTAAAAAAAAACTACAAGGGACAGCCCTATGGGGTTGTACGCAATGGTGACGTATGACTACGTGGTCTTGTATAATAAATCTGGTTTTTTAACTGCCGCAGGAGCTTGTGATTTGTGTAGGAATAGGAATTTGAGCGGGGTTCTCTCTGTTTAAACTCTTAAGTATGACGCGCTTGATATAGATTGTCTATAGCGACTCACGAAGAGCTACTGATTCCGATCAATAGCGGTGCGGCTTCTTACTCCTATGGATGCTCATGGGGGCTGCGGCTCGCTGCTTGCGGGCAGCCTTTTGTTGTGTACTGGAGAACACCACCACTCACCACGCGGTGATTGAATTTGGTGAGACCGGATGGAATAAAACTTTGAAATCTGTGTTAGATAAATTGCATTTCGCTGGCAATCGGTGATAATTTCAATTATCATAGCAACAGTTGCACATTCGTGCGAATTTTCAATAGTGACATTTTGAAAAATGAAAAAGTCTTAATTTTAACAGATTTGTAGAAAAAAAATCCTATCGATTGGCGCATTAAGAATTAAAATCCATCATCTCTGGATCACAATCAGACCACTTTCTTGCCGCGATCAGTTTTGGCTTTTGAAATTGCACGCCAATGTTGATTTAAATTACATGGTACGTTATATTTAAACATATTTAGAAAGAGCTGGAGTGAGAACATAACAGCTTTTGTAAACAATGACTTCTCTCGATGATTTCTAGGAATTCATGGCACGCCCACGCAAACCAACATTACCGTTGGGTATGGGTATGGGTCTTACCCTACCTGATGATGATGTTGATTTGCGCGGGCGAGCCTTGACTTTCAAGACATCATCGAAAGAAGTGATTGTTTACTAAAGCTGTTACACCCAAATTCCAGCTCTATCTTGATATGTAAACTGACATCCGATTGATGATCTTGAAAAATGTCCAAAAAATACTCTTTTACAAATTTATGGTGGTCCTGAATAGGACAGTTTTGTCGTGGTGGTTGAGTAATCCTGAGCTATTAGGGTTTTAAACACAGATTAGGCTGGTGAGCTGTACAGCTTTCCCCCGAAGAACGCGTTACCACTTTGTCTCGGTGGGTTTTAAACCAAGCGCTCTGATTTTCTGCGAGTGACTAGTTCTCCATTGACCCTACTCGCATGCAAAAAGTCAGACCAACTGGTTGAAACCCCACCGAGAAAAAACGATGGGTGCAACTCAGTGGGTAACGCGTTCTTCGGGGGATAGCTATATGTTGTTTGAAATGAGGGTGGCGCGCTTGGCATAGATGGCCCACAGTGACTCATGAAGAGCTACTGATTCCGATCAATAGCGGTGCGGCTTCTTCATCCTTCTATGGATGCTCATGTGGACTGCAGCTCGCTGTTTGCAGGCAGCTTTTCGTTGTGTACTGGAGAACAATGTTCAACGATACGCACCAACAGCATTGCTGCTACTGCTGCTGATGCCGACGACCGGATATCACCACATTCGGTGATTGGAACTGAATCCGATCAGCGGTTGAGGGCAGCCTTGATAGCTAGCTGCTTGCGGGGAGCCTTTCGCTGTTCACTGGAGGACACCACCACTCACCACGCGGTGATTTAATAAACACCGTTTGATGAGACCAGATGGAATTCAGCTTGAAAGCTGTGTTAGGTGATAATTTTAATTGTCATAGCAACAGTTGCACATTCGTGCAATTTTCAATAGTGACATTTTGAAAAATGATAAAGATAAATAAAAGAAATAAAAATAAAGAAATATTTCTGATCAATTGGTGATAAAATTATTAAAAATGGTCCAGGGGCAGCTGAGTTATTAACATTCAAAATCTTTCATAATTTGGTTACATGTTCCATTTTCGGTTTTCACAAACTGTACCCGCGTATAGAAATCACAGACGTTATCATATAATTTTGCCGCAAATGTCATATTTTATACTTACTATGATCATATGAGCATTAATAAGTGTAGCTAGGCTAAGAAGAAGGAGGTGGAGGCTAGAACGGCTGGTTGTTTACGAGTCACTCTTTATTTACGTTTCTAATACTGTATTCCGACCAAATTCTGCGATTCGAAGGTGTTCTGTTCGAGTTTGAGTTACAGTTACCTGCCCCTGAGGCACTCCACGAAGGCTCGCGAATCGATCCTGAACGATCATTACCAATTTAGCTGAAATTTTGCAAGTTGTTTTTTTTTAGTAAAAATGTAATTTTATGTTAACAATTCATCATATTGGGTCACGGCTACTTTTCCAACAGAGCCTGTGTAAAAACAGCACTAATGAATTAAAATATAAATATTGTCGAAACTGATAGCTCGCTTGATATGATGTCTTGGGCAAAGTTGGACATTTTAATTTGGTAATTCTGATAAAAAATGATACACGCTGATAATTTTTGTTTATTTCGATGAAAAAAAAATATATTAGTTATATAATTTTTTTTTGTTCAATTTTTATTTGTGACAGATTGTTTTATCTGTGCGTATTTTTTCAAGAATTGCATCATAATGATGCACAATATTCCTGAAGTCATCATAACAATTTTAACAATAATAATTTATTATTTTTTCAGTGCTATTTTTACACGTGTCATATAGGAAATAGTGTCTCGTTTTCAAATTCCCATTAAAATCCACAAAATACGTGTTTGAAAACCTATGACTGGATGCCTTCAAATAACAACTAGAGTGCGGTAAAAATCGGTAGAACTGTTTCAAACACATTGTTGGTACTTGAGCGGTCGGCGATCATCTCTTTTTGCCAGTGGTGGCGGGGGGGGACACCTCTCACCATCTCTCTCCAAAGGGGGAGTTTGGAAAAGAGAGATGATAAAACCGATTTGTGTACCTTCCTTAAAAGTTGTCCTAGCTCGCTGTCTACTCTCTATATGCAATTTTCACACTGCCGTACTCTAAACAGAACTATCAATTCTATACTTTCATCTCCTTCTCATCTATCGTATAAAAATTACCACTTTAGTCTGTTATTTGAAATTAGCATCTTCAACTAATCGTTGGCTTCACGCAGAAGTAATACTAAACATATAAATCAAAGAGCAAAAAAGGTTATCTTCCATTTAATTCCACTTAATTAATTTTGGTATCGATGACAGATACGTATTTCGACTACAATGTGCATCTTCATCATTCCCACTGAAGAATTTATCAAAATCTAACCCCCTTAAGTACTCATCCCATAGGTAAAAAAGTTAAGATCACAGGTATAAAAATGAAACTACAATGTGTTAAATCGGAACCTACCTAACTAATGAAAACCAACTAGTAAACTAAAGGAGAAAAATCTATACAACTCTATAATAAGGAAAACCCAAAGGCTTGGTAGCCATCATAATGAAGTAATGAAATTACTTCATTATAAACACATCTGAACTATATATAGGGTATAGTAACAGTTTTTGAAGTGGGACCAATTTTTGTCATGGATTTAAAAACCAATCATAGCGAACGGATTAATCATTGGGAACTTTATTTAAGTACGGGGTTATTTATATATTTTTTTATTATAGTCACTTTAACACTCTTGGGTCATTGGTGACTTGTTCGGGGTCAGATTTGAACTCGTGACTTTGGCGTGAGAGCTATGGATACTAACCACTACGCCGGGGTTAACAACAATTTACAACGCTCTTTTTTAGCTGTAAGCTTTTGTTGACGCCATGCTTGTAAGAGGTTCCCAAAGTATCAAAACCGATCCCCGCCCTATATAGCAATATTTCGCTAATATTTCCTATTAAACGGTCAGTTTAAATCTAGGTTACTTTGACATAAATGTGGGTAGATTCACGTAAGCGTGTACTTTTTGACATTTATTACTTCAACTTGAAACCGTTAAGATCGAAATTTAAAAAATGGCTTCTGATAATTAATCCAAAGCAAAGAAGAATCGATCGGGTATTCTCCTCACTTATAAAGTGAAGATTATACAAGATTTGGAGAATGGTGTTTCGATCTGAGATGTGATGGAAAAGTTAAGCATCAAAGCGCGAATTACCATTTACAACATCCAGCAGTCTAAAACAAAGATAATGAACAATATTGCGAACATCCATGGAAACATTGGTAAGTATTTTAAAGGTTTATTTACAGATAAGTTACCTTGAAGATTCTTGTTTACAGAACATCGCAAGATATTCAAGCAAGCTAGTTATCCAAAAGTGGATTCAGCATCATACATCTGTGTTGAAAAAATGACAACAATACATTCCAGCGAGCCAGGATATGCTCCGTGTTCAATCAGATTTTTTTTAATGAATTGGTTAGTGTGGGTAAGTTTGAAAGTTGTTGCTTTATCTACAAGTTCATTAAAAGATATGAGATTCGTCTTCTGAAAATTACGGGCGAGAAATTGTCAAGCAACATGGCAGTTATTGACGAGTACGTCAATGTTTTTGAAACAAATGTGTTTCAAAGATTTGCTTCCAAGTCCAATCTTCAATGCTGCCGAAAGCGGCCAATATTTCGAATACACACCGACCAACACATACGTTGACAAAAAAAGTAAACATGGAACGTCTGACTTTCATGCCATGCGCAAGCATGGACGGTTAAAGTTGCCTCTGATGATCATTGGAAAATTTATTAAACCTCGACCGTTGAAAAATTATTAAGAGTTGTCGTCTTATTACGCCGCATCGAAGAATTAGAGATGAACTAGCCTAAGGCTAAAAATCTCTTTAATAAAGATTTAAAAAAAAAAAGCGTCGAAGAATGCACGGATGACCCGCGTTCTGTTCTAAACCTGATTTTTCGAGCATCTTGTGCCACAGGTCCGAAAGTTTTTGACAAAAAATGATATTCCTATGCGAGCAGTTCTTGGTTTGGACAACTGTTCTGCACTTTTCAATGCCGAGGAATTGAAGGCTAATGACGGTGCTATCAGAACAATGTTTCTGCCACCCAACACCACAGCTGTAATTCAACCAATGGATCAAAACGTGATCATTTGGTTAAATCACGCAACAGACAGATCATGATGCGAGAGGTTATTGGAAGATCAGGAGAGTTTCATTGTTAAAAGGATCAATGTGAAGAAATCTTTTGGATTGCACAATCATGGGATCTAGTTCCTCAAGCATCCATAAGGAAGTCGTGGAATTTGTTGTACAATCCGGAAGATGTGGAAGACGAAGATGATTTACCACTATCAGTGATTAAAAAGAGATAAATGGAGATCTCCGCTAAAATTATGGCGAATCATAATCGATGATGAGAATGCTGAGTATGAAGTTCTGAAAGATTCAGAAATAGTGAAAAAAAAAAGTACGCAATCCTGCAGCTGACGACGAGATGACGTATAACTATGTATTCCAGTCTACCAGCTGATGAACGGCATGAATTTTTTGAATCTATTGATCCTGAGGACGATTTCCAGTTAGTTTCTGATGAATCAGCGTTGAATGCTATGGACGTTATGATCAGATAGTGCATAGAAATTCATCTTGAGAACGAAATTGTCTGTTATTTAAATAAGATTTAGTTCAAAGCTACAATGGACTTTTTTTTATGAAGAATCAGAATTGCTTTTAAAATCCAAATAAAATAGTTTAAGAAACCGCATTGGAATATTTTCGTTTTGAAGTAATAATTTTTAAAGCTAAAAATCACCTTCTTGGACCATTTTACATTGCATGGTGTGGAAATTTTGACTTCAATACTTGATAAGTATTTGTAATTTGAAATCTTTTCATAAAAAAAATCAAAAATATTAAAGTAAAAATATGCTCCGATTTTATATACGATTCGATTTTATGTACATTCCAGAATCGAAAATGTACATATAATCGAGGTAAACCTGTATTAATTTTATTATTAATTCGCATAAACTTGGGAACGGCTGGATTTAGGAAAAAAGTTTTTATCTGAAAATTTATTGAAAATTATGCGGAGATCGAAATAAGTTATTATTATAACTATATTATTATTATTATAATTGTATTAACTTGTGAAAAATAACAACAAAAAATAAAATATTATATTTTTTAAAGCACGTTACCGGCATACACTCATCATCAAATTTTAGGGCATTCCTTCAGTATTCTTGATAAAAAATATATATAAAGGGTGATTTGAGATCATCAACGTTTTGTGTTTTTTAATATTAAGTTTTTTTTTCAGTTTATACTTTCCTCAAAGATAATTTAACTACCTAAAATTTCTTCTCAGATGTAATTTTGAGCAGATCAGTAGTTTTCATGCTATGATCTTTTGAAAACATAAAATTCATTTTTGTAATACGCCTTTTTTAAAGTTAATGTGAAGAAAAAAATCATATTTAAATGAAAATTGCAACCATTGCATTGGTAGCAGCAAACATGTGAGCAAAGTTATATGCATATCGGAAGGGGTCGAGACAAAATTGACATTTTTTAGCGTTTTGGGCTGGAAATGCTCAGAACGATTCCTTTTTACGCATTTGGTTAATAAGTTGTGTACGCAACTAACTTTTTTTTTTGCTTTTTTATAGAGACTTTCAGCCTTCAGCTGGTTCGTCGCTTACGCAACTTACTTCTGAAAAGGGCTTATCTTAAAATGATATGCATCAATTCAAAAATACATATTTCCACAACGGTTTATTTGATCAAAATGGTGGCTTGGGCATTGTTGTGGGTAAGTGTTGCGCTTTTTAAGAAAAAAATATGCACTGAAAAATATTTATCTAAATCAACAAAACCATTTTAAGTACTTAAATTTCGTACACAAAAAAATATTTTAATTTTCTTTTGAAGTGTAAATAACGTGTTACCTACTGATAATGTGACAATCCATAAACAAAAAAGTTATGAATTATTGAAAAGAGTAGCATTTTACAAAAGACTGCCTACAGTATTCAATTATCTTTGAAACATTGTAAATATTAAAATACATTAATATGCAACAAAAAAAGCCGATGATGCTTAAATTGCTCAGTGCTGTTATTTTCGAGATATTCGTAGGTTAAAATTTACTTATCGTATATTGTGGGTAATTTTTGCCCTTTTGAAATATTATTCATGTTTTGAAAATAATTTTAACGAAATATTTTGTAAATCAGACACATGAGCTACGAAATAATAAATCACGAATAAGAGGCCGTATGGTAAAGTTGCATTTTTGAATTCGGCCTCATACACGGCTAGCTAATATCCAAATAGAGACCACGCCAGAAAAAAAAAACAATCATAGTGCTTGATAACCTTTTCGGGCTACCGTCTCAACCATGTGGAATATGATTCAACCATTTGTATCGTTCGCATATAGTACTTCTCTAATAGGGCATCCATTTCATAAAAAAACGAATTTAATAAAACAGTGTTCCGTTAGATGTTTATTTGATTCACATTACATAATAACATTTATAGATAAATAAAATCATTCCTTAATCCTACTCAATACATATTTAAACGGATTGAAAACATTCAAAAAGTTTTTTATGTTACTTCATAAGCGAAGTTAACGATTTTCAGAGTTGGTTGGAAATGCTAACATGAAGCTTTAGTGTGATGATTTATTAGCTAGAGAATGATCTTTAGAAGAGGGTAGGTGGATAGTTCCGTTAGAGTACGGCAGTATGAAAATTGAATAGAAGTTGAAAATGAGCGAAGGGCCATTAATGCGACAGTTTTAAGATAGACGCACATTTTTGCCTAACCCGTACGATGTACGCGGGGACTTGAAGTATGTCTCCAAGTCCACAGGCACATTTAGAGGTTCCAGATATGTTTTGCAGTCAGTTGTGTGTAATTCACCAACATAAATCATCGAATATGCCTTTCAAGCAATTTTTTTTTCTTAAATTTGAAAGTTTCGGTACGGGAAGAAAACAACGGAAAACATTTAGTTTTTATTAATAATAATTCTGGTTTTGCTTGAAATTTATTTCCCGGAAAAGAGTGATCATGTTTTTTTTTCGGGTTGTGGTTAGGGAGGGGGGGGGGGTGAGAGGATTTAACATGCAGAATTTTCCAAGTCTCATTCCTCATTGTGGTGGACACGCCGTGATCCACTTTTAGCCGCTGACTTGGACTAAGTGCCACGCCGTTCGAAGCGGCAATGAACAGAGGCACGACCAGTGATGCCACATTTTTCCGAATTTCAATCTGTATTTTCATCCTAAAAAAATCCTTTTTAATCTGCATCTGGCTGACAAAAATCTGAAAAAAATCTGTTTAATTTCTATATTATGGTCTCAGTGCGGATTTACGTAAATCTCCATTGGTATACTTCAGAAGGTGTTTGTTCAATGTTTAGAATCATAAAAAATGACTAAAGATTACTTTCTAAAAAGTTTGTATATTTTAAAAATCCTACAATCTAGCCTTTTTAGTGTTTTGTATCTCTTTAAAAGTCTTGATTGTGTTTTTTATGTCTGAGACTACGAAAACCTTTATATGGAAATTGGACATAGCACAGATCATTTACTGTCAAATTACATGCAATATTCATTATTTCTGTAATAACCCTTTCATATAAAAAAAATGTAAAGATGACTCTTCGACTCATCAACCACAACCTCAACCACTTTGTGATTTTTCTAAAATGGTTTCTTTACAGATTTAACAAAACATATATTTAATTAACCTTCGTATCTGTCACCATGTGATATGGTTAGTTAAACAAATAGAAAGGGAAACTAATATCCCTTCAACGAGAAATAAGAACATCTGAACATCAGAGGTCCAATCTTTTAAAATTTGTCGGAATCCCTTTATGAAGAGCTTTGAGTGTGTTGGTTTATTTCATTTAAATTCTGTTATAATTGCTTATGTTTTGTCTGCTACTTGCAGACTTCATCAGTGCCAAGTACTGAACACCACTCAGTACCAGTCAGTTGAGTACTTAGCACTGATGAAGTTTGCAAGTAGTAGACGACATAAGCGTATCTGTCAAAAGATAAGCAATTATAACGGAATTTAAAGGAAATAAACTAACACACTCAAAGCTCTTCATCAGAGGTCCATTCGAAAGATTTCTAGTCCATTCAAAGCTAAAACAATGATAATTTATTTGGTGAAAAATTCGATTTTGGGTTTGATGCTCAGATTGAATTCATGCTGCTCAAAAGATAGACACAATTATTTATCGAAATTAATAAATATAAAAAAAATAATGTAAAATACATTCTCTTTACTTGAAAAGTCTGAAAAATCTGTATATCTTTCAAAAATCTGTTATCTGTATATGTGGCATCACTGGGCACGACAGCAGCGCTTTTTTATATCTTTTCAGGTTCCAGCAGAAAGAGTGCAACCGCACCTGACATGATTTTCCGCCGTTTTTTATGAATTGGGCGGGGCAGAAAGTTTCTTTTGTGTAGAATATGTAATAAAGGATGGTCTTTGGATGTTAATCTAATTACATATATAGAGATACCAGATATGTTTTACAGTCATTTTCTCTGCTTGAACGTCAAGCAGTTGAGTTCGGTCTTTGCTCGCTTTGTCGAGTTGTTCGATAAATCTATAGTTTGTTACAAACGTTTGCAGATATACTGCACGTCGCGTCGTCAGTAGTGTCGGTCGCATCGCGTGATGGGAAGACAGCGCTCTCGGAGCCGACTTCGTGAACAAGCGGAGAAGAAGAACAGTGGTGAGGGTAGCTCGGTACCTACCTCAAATAGGTACGCTACTCTGCCCACCGATGTTGGAAACACCAACCCAGTCCCGGTGAAGCGGACGAAAAAGAGGAAGAAGAACCAAGGTCAGTCCGATGGTACGAGCGGACGCGACGATGTTACCGCGACGAACGCCAGCGACATCGGTGATTTCGGCGACGCCGTCGAAACCGAGAATTCTGCCGGCCCGAGTGCGGCGAAAATCAAGCTTCCTCCACTGGTGGTGAAGGTAGTGCCACTCAAGACGCTCATTGGCGATTTCGCATCGCTGGGCATCGCAGCTGAGTACAAGATCAGCAGGATCGGCACTAAGGTGATGCTCCGGACGAAAGCGGAATACGAAATCGCAGTCAAATTCCTGAAGGATTCCAATGCGGAATACTTCACGCACGACATCCCCGGTGAAAAGCCCTTCAAGGTAGTCATCAGGGGTCTTCCGGATGTTGATCCCAAGGCGATCGAAGAAGAACTCAAGGACCGGTACAAGCTGGCCCCAATCGCTGTCTTTCGGATGACGAGGCGAGACGAAAACGTGAAGACGTACCCGGATTGTCTTTTCCTGGTGCACTTCCAGAAGGGAACGGTGACGCTGAATGCGCTGCAGGCTATCCGCTCAATCTACTCCATAATCGTACGATGGGAGCCATACCGTGGAGGCCATCGCGATGTGACCCAGTGCCAACGATGTCTGAACTTTGGACACGGCACTCGCAACTGCAACATCAAGCCACGCTGTAGCAACTGCGCTCAAGAACACGCCACTTCCAACTGCCCTGCGGATGGAGCCGTGGCGTTAAAATGCGCCAACTGTGGTGGTGCTCATCAAGGTTCCGACAGACAGTGCTCCAAACGTGAGGACTTCAAACGCATCCGAAAACAGGCGGCAACTAACAACCAACCAGGACGCAAGAAGGACAAAGTCCCGGCATTTCGGACGGAGGATTTCCCGCCCCTTCGTGCTCCTCAGCAAAGGCAAGTGAATTCGCGGGTGCATTCCGCTCAAGCAACTTCCGGTGATTCTGCTGGCCAAAGCTCTCCATCCCCCCCTGGATTCTGGAGACAACCAACAGCGCAAAACAACAACCCCGATCTGTTCTCAGCGGATGAACTGATGGAAATCTTCGTCAACATGTCCGGTGCTCTTCGTAAGTGCCGCAATAAGCCCGAACAGATCCAAGTGCTCGGTAAGTTCATCATCCAGTATGGCGTCTAAACCGCTAAGTATCGTCACCTGGAATGCTTGCTCTGTAAGAGCAAAAGAGATTGAGCTTGCCGACTTCCTCCGCAAGCACAGCATCGACGTGGGCCTTCTAACCGAGACCCATCTAAAGTCCGGTGACAGCTTCTGGTTGCCTGACCACAACATTATCCGGCTTGATCGCACCAGCTCCAGGGGGGGTGGTGTTGCGGTCGTCGTCAAGAAAGGAATAAAATACCACACTCTGTCCCATATCCGCACCACTATCATCGAGGCCCTTGGTGTGGACGTGGAGTCGTCGACTGGATACGTCCAGTTCATCGCCGTCTACTGCCCTCGACAGTGTGCCGCCAGCAGTGGACTAGCGGCTAAATTCAAGAAGGACCTGTCCACCATCACCCGTACCGGTTCCCGCTTCGTAGTTGGAGGAGATCTGAATGCTCGCCATGAGGCCTGGCGGAACTACCAGCAGAACCAGAACGGTCGTCTCCTGTTCGACCACTCACAGCATGGGCTGTACTCCGTTTGGTTTTCGGATGAGCCAACATTTATCTCACCGGCGGGCAACCCATCGACGCTAGACCTGTTCCTGACAAATATCGGCTTGTCCAAGCCGGTAGCCTTGAACGAACTCAGTTCCGACCACCAACCGGTGGTGTCTGAGCTGGGCTGCAACGTGGCTCCTGCTTCAAGCCTGCGCAAGGACTACCATCGCGTAAACTGGGCCCAGTTTGGACGCGTGGTAGACAGGCACATCATCGACAACCCGCCGCTTGACACCATGGAGGACATCGACCGAGCGTTGGAGGGACTCCACCAAGCCATAACCGTGGCTGACGAGGCGTGCATCCGACGAGTTCCTGTGAGGGGTAAGTTTATTGCTATTGATTCCCACACCCAACTCTTAATTCGCCTGAGAAATGTTCGTAGACGCCAGTTTCAGAGGACTGGAGATCAAGCGATGAAACGTGAAATGGCCGATCTGAACAAGGAGATTGCTTCCAGAATGGTCTCACTCCGGAACGAAAGTTTCGGGCGGCTTGTCCAGAATCTGGACGACCGCTCCAGACCATTCTGGAAAGTTGCCAAGGTCTTAAAGACGCACCCTAAACCCATTCCGCCACTAAAAGATGAAAATGATGACGATCGGCTTATAATCACCCCTCAGGAGAAAGCAAATGCGATTGGTGAGCATATTGCCAAATCGCACTTGCTTGGCTCCAACATCCAAAGTCCGCTCGAAGTTCAGGTTGAGCAATGCGTACTCAACCTTGATTCCTCTCCTTGTGCCATCCCTCCGGAGGATAGAATCACAGTTGAACAGATTTGCTCAGCGCTGAAATGCACCAAAAACATGAAGGCCCCCGGGTTTGACGGAATATTCAACCTAGTGTTGAAAAATCTCAGCATGAAGGTTCACTCTCTGCTGGCTGCTGTCTTCAACAGATGCTTGGAACTGCACTACTTTCCAAGTATCTGGAAGACAGCGAAAATCATACCTATCCGCAAACCCGGGAAGGACCCAACGCTAGCTTCAAGCTACAGACCAATCAGCCTCCTTTCAGCGCTGAGCAAATTGTTCGAGAAACTCATTCTCAATTGTTTGCTCAAGTTTGTCGAGGAAAATAACATTCTCCTTCCGGAACAGTTTGGGTTCAGAAAGGGGCACTCCACCAATCACCAGCTAGTGCGGGTGATGAATAACATCCGAAGTAACAAAGCTGTATCCAAGTCCACAGCCATGGCATTGTTAGACGTTGAGAAAGCGTTTGATAATGTCTGGCACAATGGGCTTGTATACAAGCTTTGTAACTTCAACTTTCCATTACATCTGGTTAAAATCACCCGTAGCTACCTCCAGCAAAGGTCGTTTAAGGTATCGTTGAATGGTTGTCTTTCCGACACGTTTTCCATCCCAGCAGGAGTTCCGCAAGGCAGTCTGCTGGGCCCCTTGCTTTACAGCATTTATACTTCCGACATTCCTCCCCTCGGTGACGGTTGCGTGTTTTTCCTGTTCGCAGATGATACCGCAATAGCCGTCAAAGGAAGGATGCCTCGCGAAATAACGAACAAACTTCAACGATGCCTTAACGCCTTTGCTGATTATGCCACCACGTGGAAAATCAAAATCAATGCTTCCAAAACCCAAACAATCATGTTCCTCCATCGGCAATCAGCCAAACTAAAACCGACTCCCTCTTGTACTGTAATCATGGATGGCACAAGGGTTGAGTGGTCCGCCGAAGTAACCTATCTCGGGATGTTGTTTGACGAAAAGCTCCTATTCCGCTCGCATGTGGAGAAAACCGTAGTCAAGTGTTCCGCCTTGGTTAGGAGTCTGTATCCGCTGATTTGCCGCAGATCCCGCCTCTCAAGGGTGAACAAACTGGCCGTCTACAAACAAATCATAGCACCTGCGATCCTCTACGCAGCTCCGGTGTGGGAATCATGTACACAGACTCACAGGAACAAAATTCAGGTAGCTCAGAATAGAGTGCTGAGGATGGTTCTTGATCGTCCTTTCGACACTAGAATAACAAATTTACATGAAGAGGCAGGCATTGCCAAAATAGATTCCAAAATTAACGAAATTAAGACTAAATTTGCACAAAAATGTAATTTATCAGAACATGCTTTGATAAGCAATTTGTATATAGTAGGTTAGGTGTACATAGTAGTTGTAGGTTAGTTGTAGTTGTAAATAGTAGTTATAAGTAGTCTCATTTTTCCAATTCAAATCAAACCAATCCCACCAAGGTGGTCATACTTTAAAATAGGCCTGATAGGACTAGGAACTGTAAATAATAATTAAAATCTCAAATGTACTAAAGTTGAAAAGACGCATCTGTGTCACTTAACAAATTCATACATGTAAACCACACAATCACAAGAAATAAAGATCATTTAAATGGCAAAAAATGTTTTACAGTCAGTTGTTGGTAATTCATCGACCTCCTCTTAATCCATTTTTTTTAAATTTTGGCTCTGCGAGTAAAAAATTGTTTTTAATTATATTAACAATTTTTAACAAATTAAATTGTGGTTTGCTTAACATTTATTTCCCGGAAAAAAGTGATCGTCAAAGTCGATGTCTTTTTCGGGTTGTTGTCAAGGGGGGTCTCATTCCTCATTGTGGTGGTCATGGTCACGCCTTGAGCCGCTGACTTGGTCCTGCTTGCTGCAGGACCTAGTGCCACGCCGTCCGAAGCGGTAATGAGCAGTCAGGAAAGCAGCGCTGTTTTATATCTTTTTAGGTTCAAGCAGAATTTATGTGCAACCTAAAGGTATTCGTTTATGATGACTGAGTTTGGGGAAAACGTTTAGTTCATGAAAACAGTGATAACACTAGCATTTGCGCATTTTTCAAAAGTTTTTTGATAAAAAAAAATTGGAGAAGTATTTATTTCAGCAGATTTATTAAGTAATATCCTATCGATTGGCGTATTTGGATCTTAATTTCATCTATAAATGACAAAGTTACAAGCGTTCAAAACCTAAAACTATTTCACCACACATATTTTTTGATTTGTACCCCAGTATAGTCGACAAAGACGTAGTTCTACGTCAAAAATTTTTCATTTTGGAAATAAACAAGTTAACAGCTACCCGAGCAGGAACGAATATTTCGATACCTTAAATTGGTATGGATGAGCCTTACATAAGAGGTAAAATACCAAAAAATAATACAAAAGAAATGTTCCCACAATACCATTCCAATACCAAATTATGTTAATGCAGTACCAAAACAATAGCACAATGGTATTCTTTTGATATCCAAATATCAATTTTTGTTATTTGCAAAGTATTTTGCATGTAACTTTTTGGTATTATTCAAGCTTGCAAATGCTCGTTACAGCTAAAATGCTATTTTTCGGATTTATGAAGCTATGAAATATTTTAATGATAATCCTTATTTACAAGATGCAAGAAAAGCAGGTAAAGTGTGTGTATCACACATAGAACCTGTCAATTTAGCTTTGAGAGAGTCACAATAGCGATTAGCTGTACTGATGAGCAACGTGATGAGCGAGCAATCAGCGATCATACAATCGCTAGCTGTGACCTTCTGAAAGCAAAATTGACAAATTTTATATGTCATACACACACTATACCACCTATTCTTGCTTCTTACAAATAAAAATTACCACTATAGTATCTCATAGTTTCATAATTACGAAAAATAGAATTTCAGCTGTAATGAGCAATTGCAAGCCTGGTATTATTCTTTGGTATTTTACGTCTTATGTCATACTGATCAATACCAAATTTTGGTATTAGGTCAGGATAAGGTATCCATCAGTTATTTTCTCCTGCTCGGGTACTGCATCATGCGTCAACTCTCCTGAGATAACTATAAAACTGACATGAAGTACTTGAAAGTTTTCTTTATAGTATACTAGCTGAGTGTGCCCGGCGTTGCTAGGGATTCAATATTAGCGTGAGTTTGAACGCCAATCAAAAAAACATGCTATATTGTACGTAGCCCCCTCCTCCTCTTATCTAAGGGGCTACCCCTATAACCTCCACATGCCAAATTTGGTTCCATTTGCTTGATTATTTCTCAAGTTATACAGAAATTTCCGCTTCATTTTTATGGGAGCCCCCCCCCCCATTAAAAGGGGGAGGGGTCTCAAACCATCATATAAACCTTTCCCTGCCCTAAAAACCCTTGCATACAAATTTTCACGCCGATCGGTTCAGTAGTTTCCGAGTCTATAAGAGTCAGGCAAACATATAGACAGACAGACAGTCAGAAATTCATTTTTATAGGGGAAATGCAGGTAATGTCGGCCTAAGTGTCCCTAATTTGGGCCAATACATAAATTAAGCAATCGACTAAATACATAAATTAAGCAATCAAAAATATCCATTAGTAACAATAACGCGTTCATCTAGATAAAATTGATAAATTGCAGGGTTTTAGCGATGGGCCCAATATTAGATCCATAGGCCAACATTAGAGACATTTCCCCTACATACAGGGGAAATTGCTCTAATGTTGGCCAATGGATCTAAGATTGGGTCCATCGCTAAAATCTGCTATTTATCAATTTTATCTAGTTGAACGCGTCAATGGGACAGTACTATTAGATATGTTTGGTCCCTCTTGAAAATTTATTCGATTGCTGAGTTTATGTATGGGCCCAAATTAGAGTCAATTAGGCCGACATTACATCCATTTCCCCTATATAGATTATGAATGGATGAATAGTAGCCGGCTGTACATTCCAATGAAGAGATTGTACTGCATCCTGCAGTAAAAAGAAGTTATTTTCTGAAAATTAACAAATCACTAAAATTTCCCCTTCTTGCAATTTGATTTTCGTTGTTTCGAAAAATTTGGATCGTTCTGTTTTAATGAAATCGTGCGGTTTTAATTTTAGTAATTCTTCACAAAAATATCAAACAACATCTTCAGCCTCTTTAACAATAGTTTGAATATCACATCTACCAGTGGTTACCCACTGTTCGAATGACAGTTGATCAATATTTTTATATTTTAATTGCTGTGACAAAAAATCCTCCATTGACGAACTGTCTGGACACACAGCATCTAAGATAACAATATGCTGACTTTTTATTCACAAATTAAACTAGCAGCCAAGGGCTTTAAGTCATACAAAATGCTGTACTTTTCTAAACTATGTGATATAAAATAAAAATTTCATGATTTGTGCAAACGCAAACATTGTGTGATTCTGAAGTGGTTAAAAGTTTGCAGTATTTAGGCCAAAGCTTTGCGAATGAAGAAATGCATATTTTCACCTCACTAAAGATTTCCTTAAATCTTTTAAAGGCTTCTTTGAGCGTCGTCATCACTAACCTTTTCTATATTGCTTTCCGTTTTCCATATTTTTTCACTGTTACGTAGTCTTTCTGTCCAGACACCTCCAGACTTGCTATGGCGTCTTCGAAAAACTGAATAATAAAGTCCTTCGTTACATACTTCAAACCATGCCCGACACAGTCTCATTTTTGACAGTTTCAAATTTTAGGACTGTCGAGTAGTTTGAAACAATTTCGAAACTCAGAATTGCGAACGGCCTAATGCACAGTTTAATTTATATTTATGTGTGACAAGTTGGAGTGGTTGAATATGTTTGGCCAGCTAGATTAACAAAATACTGCACTGTTTGGCGCTGGAGTAATTTTGTAGGTGTCAAATACAGCACTTGTTTGCTAACTGGGCGTTCTTTCACTGGGCTGCTTTTTAACTGGGCGTTCGTTAACTTAAAAGCAGTTATACGTCAAAAATAGACGTCACATTAAGTTTGACATTTCGTTGTCATAATTGGTGAGGGGTATTCGAATGGAATGTTAAGTGTTAATATAAATAAATCTGAAATTATTTTCATTTCACACCGAAATCAAGACTTGAAAGCCTTTTAAGCACAAACTACAGCCTTTCTAAATTCACGAGTTTGAATGCTGTGAAAATAACAATTACACACTTTACACTGTTTCAATTCAATGCACGTGAATTTTTTTTAACGTCGATCAAACAATCCATTGAAGTTCCTCTCAATGTTTTTGAGCCAGCCTAGTTAGCGAATGGAATTCGCTAACTGGGCTGCGCTTTTAGCCCAGTTAGCGAACAAGTACTTTAAAGTCTTCTACACGCTATTTCAAAATTACCCAAATTTAGGTAGAATCCACGCAAATCGGTCAAAACTGAATCTACCCAAAAATGGATAAATTATGTTGGAAATGAAAAGTTGACAAATGGACAACATCGTGTACCCATTTTTAGGACAGTTCAGTTTTGACCGATATGGTAGGATTCTACCCAAATTTGGGTAGTGTTGAAATAGAGTGTATGAAAAAAATATATACGCTTATTTCTTTTAGGAATATTGGGATAAAATAAAAAAAAATATGTTAAACACTTAACTAACAGCAGACGACCTTGTTCTAAAGAGTAAGTGTATCAGCTTTGCCCAAACGTTCCTATTACGGTGTATTACAATGTATTCCTTATAGACAAAACTGATACATTTACCCTACATTTTGATTGTTTTTGTTAAAAGCTTATGAAAAATGCAAACTACTGAATCTTTCAAAACTTTGGACACTTGATATTCGACAAAAAACGTAGGTAAAGTTTAACAATTGAATCATACAGCAAACCGCTCATCCAATTTCATCAACATCACAATCTCCAATGAACACTACGCTAACGATTTTTTCATCGCCTTCCCCCACAGATATTCTGTTCGAGAATCTCGATACCCAGTTCCTGCTGCCGATTCCGCTTCCCCGCCAAACACCTCCGTCGTCTCCACGCCGCCAGATCCGGTCTCAAAGTGTGGATGTCGGCATGATTCGTGCCCAAATTAGCCAACATAGCCATACTTTATTCAACCACCTGGACAAACCAACCGCCTGCAGTAAATCCGAACCATACTGTTCCGTCGATTCGCTGGTTTCCAACGCCAGCTCCGTCAAGGCATCGTTCGAATCGAACCTGGACTCGATTGACGAAAATAGTTCGGTGAAGAGCTTCAAGCAGGGACCGAGCTCGAAACGTCGCTGTTCGGATACTAGTCACCTGTTTTCGCTGACCAAACCCAACGTTTTCCCCGAGAAACGTCAATCGGAGCCCACGATTCGGTATGCTTTCTACAATAAGAGCTTTGATATGCTCAGTCCGAAGCAGCCGGCCAAACGGGTCCTGTCTCAGAATGACATCGCGAGGAAACCTTTCCGCAGGCAAATCTCCACAATTCACGAGTTGATCAGTGACGAAGCCATGCGGGATGGGGATCAGGATTGGAAGAAGCTGAATCAGATTGCACCCAAATTTCAGTGTTGCATCTCGAATGAGGACGGGCGGTGTATCAACTTTGACCCGGTCTACCACAATCACGAAACGGATCTGAGCGAAGAGGAGCTGATGGGCGATGTGCTGGAGTTTGAGGAAAACTTTGTGGAACGGTTAGAACAGATCTGCCCGCATCAGGAGCCCATCGATTTGGATAGCATCGAAGAGCATGGCGCGCGGCCGACGGAAGTGGACGTGAATTGGCGGAACTGGAGGACGAGCTACTGCGACGACGAGATTATCTACGAGAATGTTAAGGTTTGCCGGAAGTGTGGCCATCATACGGTCAAGTTATAATATATAGGAGTTTTCAAATTGATAAGTGTTGTAGTTGAAGCAGCCGATTTATGAAATCTGTTTTGTAGAAATTACTGTAGCAATATCGATGTTGATCAAATCGCTTTCAAAGGTTGTTAGTTACAGGAATTGTCTTTGAAGGAGTCTCAAATATCACCATTAATACAAAAAAAAAAGAAAATGATCAAAACTATTGTAAATCTTCAAATTGAACAAATCCAAGAATAACATCTATCATTCACGCGCCCTGAAATGCTGTCTGCTGTGCATGTCAATAAACATATATCCTGTTACAATTAGCGCGGTTCACCCGAATGAGCATAAGCCATGTTAAAGCTTTTAGTATTAGGAAATGAAACCAAATAACAAAACAAAAATAGTACATGTGCTAGCATTAAGAAACATACCATGTAGCCATATAAGGAAGTCAAACTCCCCAACCATACTCCATCATAAGCAAAACAAGCCTCTTAGTCATGCCAATATGAAGTCAACAAAATATTGCTCTGTAAAGCGTTGTTCGTGGAAAATAACAAAACTTCCTAATTGCTCGCGTACCACTGCATGTGCATGCCGAAGAGGTGTAACAAATCGTAACCAATTATACACAAATAAAGCAAGAAAGTCGTTGAACTGCAGCAACAGCAGCCATCTGAGGTGCAGCGTGTTTTGATTATGCTTCGAAAAAGTCCCTTGCTGGCCGGCTGCCATCATCGTTGGCAACTATCACTATCACCCACCGAGAGCGAAGCAAAATCACCACATGTGAGGGAGGCGGCCTATCCGGGATCGACCCGTCGTCGTCGTCGTCGTTGTCGTCCTAACCTTGAAGTCAATGCACTAATTAAGGGTGGAAAAACAAATGGCTGCAGAGGAAACTTTGTGGGCGAAATTTGATACTAAATACGTTTGCCGGTGAAGGTGCACCATTATTGCTAGGTGGGTGCGTGGTGCTCCTGAGTGAAGTGCAAATTGTGCGCACGCAACTTGGTTGGTGTGTTGCCATATTCGTGTTTTTGTTTTCGTCTGTTACGAATAATGCGGCGGTGGACTTTTCCTTTCTTTTCATTGCCAATGCAAAAACGTCCATGCCTCATGCAATGCGTTGAGTAAGAGTGTTTGCTTATCAACGGGCTACCATGGTGTGTATGGTGGTAATTGAATTGTGATTTAGAGATTATTTAAAAGAAGTTATGGAATACATTTGTTTATTATAAAAGATAAATTCAATTCAATGAAAGCAAAGTACACTGTATCAATATTTGCAGGGATAGATCGCTCTTTTAGGAGTTGCAAAATGCTTACGTTTTTTTTCCTTGATTTCGTCGATCTTGTTTTCCGTGCTGAGCACCAATGCTACCAACGCCAGGGAGGCAGCTCCCACATCTGAACCCTACCTATCGATCCATCAACTCATGAAGCTGGGACCAATGGCTTTACTTCCCTTCCGAAGGAAGGCGTGATCAAAGTTGTTATGCCTCAGAACATTCCGGTGGCACTGACTGGGATTGAACCCAGGCCTGCTGGGGTTGAGAGAAAATACTTAGGTTAAAACCAATTGAATTTTCAAATAATTCATCTTTAAATGGTACCGTATCAAAATTCATAATTTTCGTACCGCATAGCCACACTCTATTCACTAAAGGTACTCTTAAGAGCGCTCTTGAGTGCATCTTCAGTGAAAGCAGAGAGTGTGGCTCTCTGAGAATGAGCATTTTTTTTTTTTTTTTTTTTCCTTGATTTGTTTTCCGTCGATCTTGTTTTCCGTGCTGAGCACCAATGCTACCGACGCCAGGAAGGCAGCTCCCACACCTGGACCCTACTTATCGACCCATCAACTCATGAACCGGGGACCAACGGCTTTACTTCCCTTCCGAAGGAAGGCGTGATCAGAGATGTTATGCCTCAGAACATCCCGGCGGCGCCGACTGGGATTGAACCCAGGCCTGCTGGGGTGAGAGGTAATCACGCTTACCACTACACCACCAGCGCCGCTAGAGAATGAGCATTGAAATTGCATAAATTACCCATAAACATATTTCAAATGATCCATAAAAGATTTAGCAATTAACCTTAAACTAATGAAAGTGATCCATGGAAAATCAAGCTTGCGCATTTGAAAAGATAGGCACGATCCATAAATTAGACATATATTGTTCATATTTTGGACATTAAAAAAAAAAAATTGATCCATTAACCTTGAAAAATTGTCTCATTACTGCGTAGCTACTCTTGTTTACTGTTTTGCAGTTTTTTTTTTTTTTCAGAACAGCGGAGCGATGGGCGAGCATCTAGAATAAGCATCTAGAATAAGCATCTAGAAGAAACTTCTAAAAAATATTCCCTATGATGCTTCTTAACACTCCGAATACGATGCAACCGGTTAAATGTGTAACGGCAAATTGGTAATGTTTGAAAAATAATTACTCAGAAACTTAGCAATTGATTTTAAACCTATTCATACCGAATAAATCTTTAAAGTCTTTAGTTTCAAGAGGCGCCCATAGATTTGAAATTCGTCACTTCACACTTCTAACGAGTATTTCAGAAAATCTAGGTAGCTACGTAGTAATGGAACATCTTTTCAAGGTTTATGGAACAAAATATAAAAGTTAGTGTCAAAATCGAGAACAGTATACTTATAATTTATGGATCATGCCTATATATTTTAAGAGCGCAAATTTGATTTTCTATGGATCACTTTCATTAGTTTAAAGTTCATTGCTGAATGTTTTATGGAACATTTGCAATATGTGTATGGGTAATTCTTACAATTTCAACGCTCATTCATAAGTAATTAAGTACTACATTTTCACAATTGTGTTGCTAAATTTTACTGAAAATATGGATTATATTGATATTTTTATGGATCATTCACACATTTTCAAGGATTTCACTGGGGTTTTATGGATCATTTGGGTGTTTTTTTAAGGAGCGTTTTTAAATTTGTTATGGATCATTTATTGGTTTTTATATTCTAAAGTATGTTTGCCATTTCGTGCTAAAATTTTGCAATCGCTAGATACTCGCGATCAATCATTTATTTTTGATCCTTTTTCTAGTGTCCTGGAGAAAACTCTACCTTAATTCAAAGTGTTTCTGGTTAATTGGCAAAGTCATGTTGTATTCGGTCATTGGTCATTTTTATTGTACCAGTTCAATACTGTTACGTATTTGACCACAAACGTTTGGTTGCTAGGTACTTTATTAAAGAACTTTGGGGATGATATGGCTAGCAGCAAGGTGAGCGAACGTTCAATGAAAATTAACTCTTAAAAAACAATAATTCGTGGTGGTCCTGAAAAGAACCGTTTTGTCGTGATGGTTGAGTAATGCTGAGCTATAGGTTGTTCAACACTGATGAGGCAGACGGGCTGTTTGTTGTTTAGAACAAGGGTAACGCGCTTGACATCCCAAGTAACAAATCTAGAGCTGCTTGGCTATATTCAAAATTTATAAAGGTTTTATTGCAGCTGCAACCATTACCTTCAGCTTTATGACGGTCATATACAATGCAAGTCATGGAACATTTTATAGCTATCTACAAAACCCCTATAAAGCTTATAAAAAAACCAACTGATGCTTATGCTATTTCCACTTATTAAAGGTTTTATGATTGCCTTGAAATATAAAAAAAGCAATATAAATTTCCCTTATAAAACCCAAAAATACATCTTTATATTGCTATATGCGTAAGCGCAATAAAGCTAGTTGGCCATGAAACAGTTATTTTAAAACAATTATAAGCATTCAGTTGCAACTTGTCAGAAGTGTAGATGTGCGGTTTATTTCTACAACATAGAAAAGAATCAAAACTTTCCGGTATTTCCAAGAGGAGCGCAAAGAAAATCGACAAGATTGTTAGTATGAGCCCATTTATTTGCTACAGTCAGCCGCAAACCTTCGTAAATAACTCTAACCAAGAAAACCAAATGCCGCTGCATTTTCTGCGGATGTCACAAACTGTAAAGAGTGTGCTACCTCACCATTCTATTGGTCGAAATAAATGGAATGATGACAGTTCTAGGACAAAAAAGTTGAAATCACGCATAACTTTTCATAAAGGTTAATGTACCATTCAAAACTTTTCCAAATGTTTGTAAAATTCATCGGTTTCACCCGTAGAATAGGAATATACCTTTGTCCTCAATTAAAAAAAATGAATTTCTCTTGTAAAAATCATGCATTATGTTTTTCTGTTCTACTTTCATTCAATGCACACTGGCACTGGGCCAGGAATGCAACCTAGCGGAGAAAAAATAATAACTCCGAAACGAAGCATTTCCGCGACTTGGTCTCTTCGGCAAAGTTTCTCATCATAATAAGGACCATCTATTGACATAAACAAATAGTTCAAAACTCTTCCACAAAGATGGCGACACAATCTAACTTCTTTCTCTGACGTTCTGGAGACTTTATGTCTTCGGCAAAGTTGTTTTCTTGACAAAATGAACAGCTCTTTCAAAGACGTGAAATTTCCACAGCCTACTGGTTCCAATTTATATGGAGTTGAAAAAAATGTCGAAAATATGTTTTTTTCTTTCTGTTTCGGTTTTTTGATTACAACCATATAATTTTTTTTTTCTCTTATGCAAATGCATTAAATAAATTGCTTTTGTGAAGAAATATACTGATTTAGGCTTTAAATTTTAAAGATATTGTTGAAAAAAACGAAAAAAAAACAACAATTTTTGAACTTTAAAATCTTCAAAAGCGCAAAAATTTGCAATCTAACATTTTCAGCAAAAATCAAGCAATACTCAATAAACAAAATATTAAAATTTTAGAGAGGTGTATTTTTGTGTTTTTTAGATTTCTTCATTTTAGTGGAACATAATTTTTTTCTATAACTTTTTTTAATGCATTGAAATGGCGTTTTAAAGACTTGATGACTTGGGCAATGTTGTTTATCTTGATAAAATAAACAACCCTTCTTAAGACGTGAAGACTTCACAGCCTACCTCGAAAACAGTAGGCTGTGAAGTTTTAACGTCTTAAGAAGAGTTGTTTATTTTATCAAGATAAACAACTTTGCCAAAGTCTTCAAGTCTTCAAAACGCAAGTTCAATGCATTTAAAAAAAGTATGTTCCTCTAAAATGAAGAAAAAAAAAAAAACATTTTCCATTAAAATGAAGAAATCTAAAAAACATCAGAATATACCTCTTTCAAATTATGATATTTTGTTTATCGAGTATTGCGCTTTAGGAGATATTAAAGTTAAAAAATTGTGTTTTTTTTTCGTTTTTTCAACAATACCTTTGACGTTGCCTCCGAATCACGCTTGGCTGTATGCACTCGACGCATACGATGAGCCTCGAAGTACTCGCGGGTGTTCTCCCACTGACAGATCGTTTCGCCGAACTGTCCTTCCGGTTTCTTATCCGTTGTGAAGTAATGAACCCATTGGTAATAGAAAACTTTGAGAAGCTGCTCGACAGAAATCATCAAACAAGATTCATGAGTCTCTATTACGATTACATGACGCTGGAGATTGGCCCTTCTTCATTCAATTCCTCTCGTGTTTGCCTCCAAGACTTTTATAGTTCCTCTGTAAATTTTGATCTGACCATGTTGCAAGAAATCCGTGGAATACCAGATCACCATCGATCGATGGTTGTTCCCTTAATTTTTGCAAACAAGTACCACCATGTCAGTAACAATAAGAGTTTTTTCACAGATGGGTCAACTATAAACGCTTCCACTGGATTTGGAGTATTCAACGAATTTCATAGCGCCTCATATCAACTGCAAAAACCCTGTTCCGTATACGTTGCGGAACTAGCAGCCATATTCTACGCAGTAGAGCAAATTGCCTCACTACCATCTGATCACTATTTTATTTTTACAGATAGCCTTAGCTCGTTGGAGGCTATTCGATCAATGAGGCCGATGAAGCACTCCTCGTATTTCCTTACCGAAATCCGAGCAAAATTGAGTACTTTATTTAACTGCTCCTATACTATCACCTTAGTTTGGGTCCCATCTCATTGCTCAATTCCGGGTAATGAGAAAACGGACTCGCTAGCTAAGGTGGGCATATTTTTGATCGACAAATCGCCTTTGCGGAATTTTTCTCAATTACCCGTCAGCACGTCCTCACCAACTGGCAACAAAAATGGAATGAGAGTGATCTGGGAAGATGGTTACATTCTATTCTCCCACAGGTGTCGAACAAGCCATGGTTCAAAGGATTGGACATGAGCCGTGACTTTATACGGGTCATATCAAGGCTCATGTCCAATCACTACTCGTTAGACTCGCATTTCTTCCGAATCGGGCTCGCAGGCAGCAATTTGTGCGCTTGTGGTAGTGGCTATCACGATATCGACCACGTACTTTGGTCATGCACCCTCCATTGTGTTGCTAGATTCGAGTTATCCGCATCCCTCATGGCCCGAGGAAAACAACCCATGCAGCCCGTTAGAGACATCTTGGCGAGCCGAGATCTCGACTATTGCAATTTAATTTATGTGTTTTTAAAACGGATCGATCTGAGGATTTAGTAGTTAGTGTCCTCTTGTGTTCCCCCAAGTATAGCTGCCCATCGGTGTACCCCCATGTTTGTCTTTTTCATCAGTTGGTCGCTTAGTTCGAGATCAAGAGCACATTGCTCTCCAAACCTTGTGTTCTCAATCCCTACCCTGCCATCCATTTGTTAAAATGTGTTACCCCTAACCTCGAGATAGCCGCGAGTAATCGGCCCCCGCTTTACTAACGTTAGTTTTAAGAAACTTTGTAATCTAAACAATGAATATCGGCTCCGCAAAGCTACGGCAAATGAGCCTAGAAAAATAAACGCATTATAAAAAAAAAAAAAAAAAAATACCTTTGAAATTTGAAGCTTAATCCAGTATGTTTCTTGACAAAAGTTATTTATTTAACACATTTTCATAAGAGAAAAATACAACATTATATGGTTGTAAGCATAACACCGAAACAGAAAGAAAAAAAAATTCTATTTTCGACATTTTTTTAACTTCATATAACTTGGAACCAGTAGGCTGTGGAAATTTCACGTCTTTGAAAGAGCTGTTCATTTTGTCAAGATAAACAACTTTGCCGAAGACATCAAGTCTCCAAAGCGTCAGAGAAAGAAGTTAGATTGTGGCGCCATCTTTGCGAAATAGTTTTGAACTATTTGCTTATGTCAATAGATGGTCCTTATTATCATATGAAACTTTGCTCGAGGCATCAAGTCGCGGAAATGCTTCGTTTCGGAGTTATTAAATAATTCTGCTCCGCTAAGTTGCATTCCTGACCCAGTGTGCAATGTAAGCATAAGACATTTTAAAAAATTGCGCTTGGTGTTTTTCTTTCCTGCTGTCCTCTGTCGCCATATTGTCATTATGAAAATGTCATTAGTCTTGGAATAAAATTCAAGAAATTTCAATAAAACAATGGCAAAATTAGATATCTGAAATGAATTCCAGTGTGCATTGGTATGAATTTATTTATTGAGATCTATTTTCTGTAAAATTAAGATGATTCCATCAAATTAATTTGATTTCTGAAACAATATTTTTTGTTAATCTGAATTATTTTGGAGGCGCATTTATTTAACGCTCATATTATCCTTATATACACGATAAAATTTCAAGCGCATATGTTTGGAACTTCTAAAAAGTCATTTATTTTCTTTAAGATTTTCACTTATGTCGCCATGAAACAAAATTGATTGCATGGTGATCTTGACACCAACACTCAAACCTATTTTTACCGCTAAAGATTTCCATTTGGAAAAAAAAGGTTTCAGCAGAACAGAACAACAACAAGCTTGTTTATGGCGGTTGCTTCCATGCATTAAAAATTAAATTGGATTTATAACTGATTTTTACCAAAGCGTCATAAAACTGCTTGGATACAATATTGCTCTTAAAGAGGCTATAAGAACCTTTTGTAGAGTATGAGGCTTTATGACAAAAGGTTTTAAGACAGCTTTATTATGATTCTCAAACATGCTTTATAAACCTTATCAAGAGTGTTCCACTAAGCTGTAAGACGATCTTATAGCGGTTATCAACAGGTTGTGCTGGAGCTATTAATTTTATTGACGGTTTTATAAAATTGATCTCAATAACCACTAATAGAGTGCAATAAAACAAGAAATGCTACTTGGGTTATGTCTCCGCAGTTGGTCCAAAAAACGACCCGGAAGTTTTTAGATCTTTCATTGATTTTTCGAAATCGCTTTTAAGTTTCATTATTTTTCATTAAGTAAATAGGACTGCTCTAAAGTTTTCTAGTATTTCCTGAAGTTCTTTGAACTTCTCTGAAGCTTTCACTATTTTTCTGATATTTTTCCTGTAATTACTCTGAAATAAATGGAATTGTTCTATCTCTGTACTTTCCTCGGAACATCTCTAAGGCTCCCGCTGTTTTCCATAAATTAATTAAACAATATAAAATTCACGGAACTTCCCTGAAGATTCTGCAATTTTAAGATGTTAATTTTAGTGTACTTGAGTTTTCGAAATTGTCCACAAGTAATATTCCTAAAGATCTTTCAACTTTCCTTGAATTTCACTTAAGTCAAAGGAACAGTCCTGAAGCTTTGAGACATTCACAAATATTTCTATGGACAACACAAATTCTTGGAACAACTCTGAAGTTTTCGGATCTTCCTTGAAGTTTGTGGAACTTTTATAAAACACTCAAGATTTCTTGATGGTTCCTAAGAATTTTCCTAAAGTTAATAGAACTACCAGAAAGTTCTCAAATTTTTAAGAAGTTCTCGGAACTTTCGTAATGTTTCAGATGGTCGTGGAACTGCCCTGAAGTTCTTTGAAATGACAAGTGTTCCATAGCTCTATGGGCAGTTCTTAAATCCTTTAAATATATCTGAAATTTTATCGTCATCGTTAGTTAGCTTAAAGAACTCTAGACTTCACAGAACTTTTTTTTTAAATATAATTTTTATCCTGCAGTTTTCAAAACTATCGTGGAGGCGATTGCGCTTCCTTTATAACTTTCCTGAAGTTCGTGGAACTTTACTTGTTCTTTTTATGTTTTATAACATCTCACTTTACGCCAGCTCTCTACTTAGTGTTCTTTGAGTTATAAGTGTTGGAGATTTTACCGAGCTAGATTGAGCGTGTAGATCAAACCGGGAATCAATCCCTGCCACCTCCAGTATGGTCTCACTTTATAGCTGTCCCTTTACTGACTGAGCAAAGGGAGGCCCCGGACAGTTGCTGAAATTTTGATGTACTTAATGAATGTTCAGGGCTTTTGATCTTCCCTGACGTTCTCCAAAATGTTTTGAAACTTATGGAACTAACCTGACACTACCCATATTTCTGAACTTTCCTTAAGTTGTGGGAACTTCCAAGAATATTTTAGATCTCCCAGACAATTTCGCAATATCTTTGAAGTTCTTGAAACTTCCGTTTAGCTTAAAAAGCTTCTTTTTAGTATCTCTGAAAATTTCTTTCTGATTTCCTTTGAAATATTTTTCAGACTTTTCCTGGAAGTTTTGTCGGATTTTCCCCGAAAGTTTTTCTTTTGATTTTTCCAACTTCTACTGGAAAAGCCTTCCAACTACTCGCGAAAGTTTTTTCAGACATTTCCCAGGAAGTTTCTTCTATCTTTCATCGAAAGGTAACTCCAGTTTTATTTGAATGACTATTTCGACTTTCACCAGAAGATGCCTTCAACTACTCCTGCCACTAAACTATTCTTACAAATAATCCTTTTAGAAGCTCATTTCCACTTCCCTCAGGTGTCCTACTGACTTGCTCTAAGAGTGTCTTACGACTTCCTCTGGGATTTATGTAAACTCTATCAGAAAGCTTTTTCTGGATGTTTATTAACCGACAGATGCTGCTGAAAGTTTCTTCCATTTTGTCCAGGATGTTTTTTCTATGTTCACTTGGATGTTTCTCTGACTTCTCTGGAAGTTCTTTCCAACCTCTCAAATAAGTTTCCAGCTGCTTCCTCTCAACATTTGTCTTGATTGATTGATTGTTCTACAAATTCTCTGGTAGGTGCCATGGTTAACCTGCCTCTTTTGCAGTTTCCCATGAACATTTACAAAAATTATTTTTTCCAAATTCTAGGGAACTTATTTTGATTTAATCAATTTTTTTTAATTATAGTCACTTTAACACTCGTGGGTCATTGAAGACTTGTCCGGGGGTGAGATTTGAACTCGTGACTTTGGCGTGAGAGGTATGGATGTTAACCACTACGCCGGGGTCGCCTCCATTGATTGATTTAATCAAACTAACTTTCCAAGAATTGAGAAACGTGATTTTTGGTAAATTTCGCGGGAATCGTTTCCCAGTATGTCACTACTGGTAGAAAATATAAATCACAGCTACAATTTCTTTAAATTCTGTAAAAAATATTTTATTTTAATCTCGTCATATTTACAAAACGGGGAGGGTGGGTAGTCAGCCAGGCTGTACCATTTAATCCAACTCTAGATGTTAATTACTAATTACTGATAGGTAAAAAATGCATAATTAAGAAGATTGTTACCCACATTGTGGCTCCCTCTAACTTCATTGGTACATTATATGGAAGAGTGCCCCGTAACGTGGGTAGATCACCTTTTCGTGGTACGTTACGGGATGTAAGATCTACCACCGATTCCTAGTCCTGACTTCTTCAAACTAGGGTAACAGGTTTTTTTTTCAGTAATCAAAGGAACACATCTTAGTCGTTGTTACTTTTTATGCCTTGTTGATAGTGATAAGTCCTCGGGTTGCCTGGACCGAGGATGATCTTGAAACAAGGAAAAAATGAGTTAGTTAGTCTTCACCTATGTATGTGATTCCTAATCTTCTATTCGTTGTTCCCTAGTTTGAAGTGGTTAAGACTAGGGTTCTGATGCATGGTCATTATCGGTTTCATAGCTTGTTTTTGTTGTTAAGGAATCCAATTTTGACTGACAAAGGGGCGCGCCTTTGAAGGGTGTTTCAATACTCCGAAGGGTATAAATAGCGGAACCTTTCAGTTAGAATCGATTCCGTGCGATGAAGGCAAGAATGACAACTGTATCAAAACCGAATACTTCATCATTTCTCAATAGTGATGGAGTAATACTACATGCACTAAACTAAGGACACGGGATATACTACAATAGATCAAATTACTCGCAGTAGTGTTATGTGCTGAACAAAGGAAAAAAAATATGGAAGAGTGCTTGCAAGTCGTTAACATGCGCCTTTACGTGATGTGTTGAATACGTTCCTAAATTTGTAAAGTGCCTTTTGTGAGCATTTTAAAATCATTTTTTGCTAATCCTGGTATCGGTTACTATCTAAAGTTTAAGCTACCGAATATCCAAGTGAGTGATTGCAAAAAAAAAAAACATCCAACTCTGATTATACCAGAAGAGCATACTTTCCTACCTCACTAACATGCATCGACCTGTTACATCATAACCGTCAGCATCGACAGCATGTTTTGAGCCACTCACACTCACTCACCACCCGCCGTGCCACCGGAAGGACAGGTTTGATCTGCAACCACACTGCTGCAATCCAATCGCCATGCACAGCAACCCACAGGGTGCTGGATATGCCAGGGTTTCCTACCGGGGGCAACCGACCGGCATTACCAGTTATTTTCTCTTCCT
The DNA here is from genome assembly GCF_037179485.1 of Ochlerotatus camptorhynchus. Lineage (NCBI taxonomy): Eukaryota > Metazoa > Arthropoda > Insecta > Diptera > Culicidae > Ochlerotatus > Ochlerotatus camptorhynchus. Next base: position 4,358,592 of record NW_027040554.1, on the reverse strand, counting down.
ACAATCTCTTTCTCTCACCTGGCCAAAAGTAGTTTGAATGCGAATAAATGAGCTTATCCTAAAATCCAGTCCAGTTAAGCGTGCTTTTTTTCTGCAGCAGTTACACACCTTTTGGGAACAACAACAACAACAACAACAATGCGTCTCACCACCACCACCCAATCGATCCTAGTTCGCCAAGATACGCCTGTCCCATGTACCTCCCATGAGGGGTTTCTCACATACAAAAGTGAACGAACGATAAGTTCAGTCCGCCCCCCCTCCCTCTTTTCCCTATTCCACCTCCTCGTCGCACCATCGAAAACCGCATCTAAATTTGCAGTGCTTACCGTGACTTTAGTGAGTGGTAGCTCTAGCGTAGTCCGAAAGCAAAGTGCACCTAGTGCAGCAGCAGCAGCAGCAGCAGCTCAGTCACGACAGAGAAAGACTTAAGATGCACCGCAAAACGTGCACGAGCGGGGGTTAAACCTGCCGTGGTACAAAATGTTGCATGTTGCAGGCTATCTAACCACCCCCGGCCACCCTGCCCTGCTACCTAGACTACTGCAGCTAACGTCTCTTTCGCTCTAGCCTTGCTACCAGGAAAGTGCTGTAATGTTGAACTTGAAAGCGAAAGTGAATTTTTCTTACACATGTTCGTGTGGCGAACGCGCGAGACAGGCCCAACAGGGTTTTGGAGCGCTTGTTTCTGGTTGTTGTTTATAGGTTTTAGTTGGCTCTGCAGAGGGTCATTCTTTTAAAATTGTATTTTATTTTCATTTAATTTTTTTTTCAACATTCGAAGAATAATGCATACTTTTTTTTTGAAAGTCCTTCAAGACAATATGAAAAAAAATGAAGAAATTATTATGATCTAGATCAATTTCGCTTTTCTAGAGCAGGGCAAAAAGTGGGTTTTGTGCAGTAGAGGGTTGATTGAGTATCTTATGTTTAAAATTGGGATGGCACCAATCTATATTATTTTCCACATATAAGACACTCACAAAAAAATCATCCAAAATGAACGCTGGATGCACATTTTCATGCATTGTTGGAATATTTTTCCATGATATAGGGGAAATGGATTTATTGTCGGCCTAAATACCCCTCATTTGGACCCATACATAAATTCAGCAATCGACTGAATTTTCAATAGTGACCAAAAATATCCCAATAACGCGTTCATTTTTAGAGATGGGCCCAATATTAGATCCATAGGCCACCATTAGAGCCATTGGTGAAGTTAGCGTGATTGCCTCTCACCCCAAAAGGCCTGGGTGCAATCCCAGTCGGCGCCACCGGGATTTCCTGAGGCTTAAAATCTCTCATCAAAGCCGTTGGTCCCCGGTCCATGAGTTGATGGTTCGGTAGGTAGAGTCCAGGTGGTGGGAGTTGTCTCCCTGGCCTGGCGTCGGTAGCGTTGGTACTCAGATCGGCGGAAAACAAATCAAGGAAAAAAGATAACCTGTATGTTATGAGCTGAAAAATGAAGAGTCGACAACCTGAAAGGTGCGTAAAACCTAGCTTCAGTCCTCACAAGTTCCTTCCGCATGCCTCTATGAGGCATATGACAACAAACAACTGCCAGCTGAAAATCGATACAGTGGAGTGGCGTACACCTAGGAAACATTGTAAATCCAACAATATCAAAGGTACCAAGTAACCAGCAAGCCCACCAATTTGCCTTTTTGCTACATAAAGCTTATATGCGGCTAATATTAAGCTTTGACGCCCTATGTTAGCCGTGTATCAGCTATACACTGCAAAAAGGTGAGTTGTCAGGCTTATTGGCCACCTAGGTAGGAGTGATGCGAGCACTGACCAGGTAGCCATAGCATGGCGATAATCTTCGGTCACACGAAGCATATAAAAATTTCTTCGGCAAAGTTGTTTGTTTTAGCGGTGCCGGTGTTGTAGTGGTAAGCGTGATTGCCTCTAACCCCAAAGGGTCTGGGTTCAATGCCAGTCGGTGCTGCCGGGATTTTCTGAGGCATACAATCTCTGATCACGTCTTCCTTCGGAAGGGAAGTAAAGCCGTTGATCCCCGGTTCATGAGTTGATGGTTCGGCCTCCCAGCCATCACACAGTGGCGCCTTCTCATTGCTCGATTCCGACATGGGACCCATGCAAAGGTGATGACTGAAGAGCTTAAAGATAAAGCAATTAGAAGCTCTCGTTTTTTCATGAGCAAATATGAGGAGTGCTTTACCGGCCTCAAGGAGCTAATAACCTAATAACTAAGACTATCCGTAAAAATGAAAAAATGATCCGGTGGAAGTAAGGCGATAGTTTCTAGCGTATAATGTACTGCCGCTAGCTCAGCAGCATATACGGAATCCCTTTTACTGATGAAATTATTTTGTTGTTTCAAATACATAGATTAGTAATCAACGATCTTACCAACTTATCCACGTATTGGGCTAAATATTTGTATTTATGAATACATGGGTGTTTATTTCTTATAAACGGAAACTCTGTGCATACCTATTCTTCTAAGATGTTGTACAATTCCGCTTACTTGTCCTTGTTTGAAAATTGGTTTGACAAGGCCAGCTTATCAAACTTAGGTTTCTCATCATATCAGCATACACATTAAGCACTTATGCAAACTTTTCTGGATCAGATAGTAAAACATGGCCCACTTTGTAATGGAATAACATCATTTGGGTCTATTTCGAATTTGAATTAACGGATTTGAAAACGGGTTTCACTCAAGTACAAACTATTCCTTATATTTTAAGAAAAAATACAATACGAATTATTCATCAGGGTTTCAAAGGAATTCTCGAACTTTGGCTTTAATACGACCCATTAAGCGGCACACTACTATCTCGTTAACTGTTTTGGCGATTTTATTTGACCAATTTTTCATCTCAGCTGCCGTTTTAAAGACTTGTCGCTTAGGAATATTGAGCGCAAACCCAAACTTGGTACCTTATTAAAAATGTAACTAAAAAACAAACAATAAAACCACATCGCTGGTTTACAACACTTTAAGTTGTAAAAAGCCTTAGTTTTCAAGGAAAAAAAATAAAACATATTGCGCCCTCTGTCTACAAACCATGCAAACCATCAAATTCAATACAAAATCCCAATTGCTGAATATCTTAATTTTTTTTTCATAAAGTTATTTTTAATTTCCTTTTATTTGGTATTTTGATCAGTGCTGAGATTTGTCATTGTCATTGACCGACTTTCGCGCGATATTGACAAAATTGTTCATCACATGTCACTGAGGGACTTGATCCTCAAAAAAACCTTCGTCAAAATCTCATTAATTTTTCGTCAATGACAAAGATTCACCTGGTAACAAAAAGTGTAATTTTGTACATTCTGTGTCACATTATTGTTATCCAAGTAGCTCAGGACGTAGATACTTGTTCACTGAAATGGATCCATGTAATTGTTTTGCTCAAGTCATTTAATTTTGTTACAAATTTAGCTAATAAACAAATCTGCACATGTTCGTCACTGACACCATTGTCATTGACAATTGACATGGTTTGCCTTGACTATGACTGTTAGCTCAAATGAGTGACCAAAGCAGAATTGTCAATATCACCGTGTACTGTCGAGATTTTGCAGCACTGATTTTGATACATGGTCACGGAGAATAGTAGTCTAGTCTAGTATTGAGCAAAACCCCTTTACAGGTATACCTCGATATAACGTATCTGTCCGTTTTGACTTCCACCGTCGATATCTCACAAATAACAATTCAGTCATATTGGCATGACCAATAGATGGAGGATTGTCTCATATATCCGATGGTGTTATTACTTTGTTTAATTTAATGATTGTTAGCTAAAAATCAGCGATGGAAGTCCATATAAAACATTGTTTGGTTACCGGACCCTTTCCAACACCATTTAGAGGGGGGCAATAAAAGGCACTTCCGTTTTTGCTCCTAATTTGGGCCCATAGATATATTCAGCAATCGACTAAATTTTCAATAGTAAACAAAAATATCCAATAGTACTGTCCCAATAGCGTAGAGAACTACTTCGCACTAAGCGGCTATTTTGGGCCTATCAAGCAGAAAACATCAAATAAATCCATAATTTCGACGTTAACAGGTAAACTATGCGTTTGATACGATACTGTAGTTAAAATGCTGCCGTAAGAAGTCAATAAGAACGCGTGATATGAATGTTTGCACCCAATATTATCAAATACAAATGAAGCGCTCCAACCGAATCAATCTTTAACTTAATCCGATAAACCGAAGTAAATTCATTGGCGTTTCAATGGCGTTTCAATGGCGTTTCAATGGCGTTTCAATGCATTAGGCTGAGTTTAGAATCCGTAGGCCGAGTTTGGCGTCAAGAATCATTGTTAGACTTTTAACAATATCTCAATAATTGGTTTCACTTTATCAAATTTTACGGTACGTACGGAATTTGGAAGCCATCAGTAATAATAACATTCCGTTTGGTGCGAAACTACGCTAGATTAAGAAATTTTAAGTGCGGGTTGTGCTTAATAGGCCGGAAATGGGGTAGTTAATCCTAATTGTTGGTCCCTACACTGCTAGACGATCACCGCAGTAACGTCGTTAGTTCCGTGAAAGTGTTCGTACGAGAGGAGGGATGGTCCGATTCTAAGTGGTGAGAGTTTTTGAAAGTTTCTGTACAAACGACAGTGGCATTGCTAGGGTAGGTTGAAGTTACTCGCGTCTAAAAACCGAGAAAACCATAAAAATACAAACAATGTTTTTTAATACAATGTCCCAACATTTTAAAATCAATATGTTTTTCTGAAGAAGTATTTTTAATTACCTATCATTTGATATTTTGATCTTTAAAATCGGCCGTGTGGTATAATAACTACCAATTTTTACGAAATTCTGAGAACCACTATGCCGTTTTACTATAGAATGGCTAAATATCGGTATTATATCTGATAGTCAAGCAGCATTAAATGTTTTAAAACCAGCAACATGCTATTCAAAAGTAGTATGTGAATGTGCTATGACACTTCAGAAGTTGGCCTGTCGAGACCAAGTAAACCTATTTTGGGTTCCTGGCCACTGCAAAATTCAAGGAATTGAAAATGCCGCTTCTTTAGCAGAGATAGGCTCATATCATCAATTAATAGGACCAGAACCATTATGTGGAGTTTCTTAAACAGTAGACGAAAAAATGAAAGTGAAGACAAACTGGAACAACACTTCTATTGCTAGGCAGTCGAAACGGTTTACAAATCCGAACATTTCAATGACTAACAAAGCTCTTGAATTATCTAAGAAAGATTTCAGTTTCTATACTGGATTAATAACAGGACAATGTCCTTGTAAGTATCACTTGAAGCTAATAGAAAAACTTCAAGAGGATATGTTTCAATTCTGTTGCATAGAAAAGAAAGACACCTGCTATCAGTGCACTGCAGTGTTGGCAAAATCATCAATCAAATTATATTTTTCCGCTCTCATACGCTCTCAATATCACGCGTGATATTGGAACAAAATATCATGCTTAATTGTGATTTTACAAGCTCCTTTGATATTGCGAGACTATTCACAACGTGCAAAAATCAAGCTGAGAGTTGACTCGACACAAAAATGATTCCGTTGCACATCGTTTTCTTAGAAAGAGAAATTATAGTTTGCTATCTCCTTTTACTTTTCATCGATGGCAGACACGAAGTGACTGCTGCCAGCCATTATGGAAGTTTCGGTTGCGTTCGGGTGTAAAGCAAAAATCATGAAGCTCAATTTAACCACAGTTTGTTGAGATTCGCAGCTGATGAGTTATGTTAGCTTGATATTCCAAGCTGCGATATCACAGTTTGCAAAATCAACCGCAGTTATTTGCTTGTTGATTTATGTCTACGAAAATCAAGTGTAATCTTGGGCATTGGTGAGATTTGATTGTTTGATATTTTCCCAACACTGCCTGCTATGCTCTTGTACAGCAATCTTAAATAAAAGGTTAATTTTCCTGGATTGGGGGCTGGCAGAACCCTTTGACATTTGGAATGCAGGTCCCAGTTAAGTAGTACATTTAATTCTAAACCTGGCTGGGAAAATGCTTTGGTTAGTCCATGTTGATCGCTACACATAAAAGTGACACGAAATACTGATAACGCAATATTAATATGGGGAATATATCATAAGAAAAGGTCACAGATGTGTATATCCAACACGGAATAAACTAAAAGTGTCCAACTTGATAATTTTCCAGCATTTTTCATAAGCTTTTTAAAAACAAACGAGCACAAAATATTGAAGTGGGTGTTTTTTTGTAGTTTAAGTTTTAAACACCTTCTTGCACTTTACCTAAAATTTCACGATCAAGAACTTGCCTAAGGCTGAAAGTCTCTTTAATAAATTGAAAAAAAAGCTAAAACTACTGAATAATTTTTAACGTGTATATTTTTTTTTCTAGAATGTAGCTATTTATTATTTATGGTTCACCGCCTTCGACCACATGGTCGTACAGACTGCTTAAAATTACTCAATTCTATTCTTATAGACAAATTTACTAATGTTGACATCAAATACATGGCATACTTCATTGAAGGCTTTGCAGCACGCGTCTAATGGATTATGTTGGCCGTAGTTGGTTCGGTGACTAAAAATCTACAGGATTTTCTAATTTCTTAGGTGTCGGGCAGGTGCAGACATTCACACATTCTGAAGTATACTGTTACAGTCAATGTTGCCGGTTAAAATGTCAAAGATGTACCAACTCTGGATCATCACCCGTCTGCTCTTTAAAGTTTGCATTCCAATAAGTACACACCGTTGATCGTAAGGTGGTAGGTTGAATGGGTCATTCCAAGGCAGACCCCGAGGGGCATGAAATAGTTCGCCTCCTCGTGGTGTGCCCTGGAAACGTTAATTATCGAACCCAAGGGAGAGATATTGCGGCTAAACAAACTACCGCAGAGTAGGGACGCTGGAACCCCATCCAGCTCGTCCCAGGAGGTTGAGAAGCCCTGCACAAACCCTCGTTGTGCAAAGGCAGGAGTGACGCCGGGTTCTTAGAGTGCTTAGCACACGCAGCTGTTAAGCGGTCACATCTGTCCTAAGCTACCCTGTTGGACAGTTGGCTGGCTATCACGTCTGCTCTAGAACTCGGGCGAACAACGAACAGCGAACAACAAGAGGAAGGCCCTGCACAGCTGCTCACTGTGCAGTAGCGAATGTCACGTCGGACACAACACCAAGTGATGCGCCATAGCGCAACCGGCCCCCTCCCATGACGTAATGCTTTCGGGCGGTTCCGGGGAGGGCAAGGGCCTAGAGCACAGGGTAAGGTTTAGTGGGTCGGGAGAGCTATTTCTCCCATCTTCACACCCTGAGTTATCTTCTCAGGAATCTGGGAGCAGATTCCCCCCTGTATAAAAAAAAGGCATTCACTAGTAATTTTCTCCGAGCAGGAGAAAATTACTAGTGAATGCCTAATTTTGACCTGATACCAACATTTGGTGTTGATCAGCATGAAATAAGAAAATACCAAAGAATAATACAAAAAAATAAAAATAATTTATATTAGGATTCCAAAAGAATACCTGTGTATTGTTATTGTTACGTATTGTTGTATTGTTGTCCAAAAGAATACCTGGTATTGTTTTGGTATTGCATTCGGAAATTTGATATTGGAATGGCATTGCTGCAACATTTTTTTTTTTGTATTAGGGGAAATGGTTCTAATGTTGGCCTATGGATCTAAGATTGGGCCCATCGCTAAAAATCTGCTATAATTTGTTGGTTTTTTACCTCTTATATCAAGCTCATCCATACCAATTTAAGGTATCGAGATATTTGTTCCTGCTCGGGAAACAAACCTGACGAACCGTTTCTGAACTTGTTCGATTCATTGGACATGAACATTATGATATGGAGTTCAAACCTGTACGGTATATTCTAGGACTCTTCGGACTAATGAGCAATTCAGCGACTTCAAAGTGTAAACGTCGTCGAAATGAGCTGTATTGTGGCATCTGGATTCAAGCATCGCATACGTTTTAGCAACTGTTGACGAGATGTGTTCATGAAACAGCAACTTCCTGTCGACAATGACTCGTAAATTTTTGATTGAATTGACTCTTGACCCTTAGATGAGAGCAGCAGCATGTAGTCGTTCACAATTGGAGACCGAGTACGCGTAAATGTAATGACTCTACATTTGTCAACATCCGTATGCGATCCATTTTTCGTGGCACCATATAGACAGCCACTCAATGTCAGCTTGCAGAGCACAACAGTCCAGCGGTGATTGTACCGCTCGAAAAATGTTCGGATCATCCGCATACAATATCTTTTGTGAGCACAGAATATTGCAATGGTCAATTATGAATAACACAAAGATCAGGGGGCCTAAATGACTTCCTTATGGCACACCCGATGGAAATGCAAACTCTACCGATGTAGCACCATGAGCATTAACGAAAGCTTTACGAGATACGATTTGTTGAAACATAACAAATACGTCAATTTTCAGTTTTTTACAAGATTTAAATAGCTGAAATTTTATTTAAATCTTTACAAAATAAAATCCAGCCAATGTATGATCCAAGATGGTAGACCAAGGCGATCCATTTTTAAAATGGCAAGTTCGTGGGGCACTTTGTTGAAGGTTTTCGCAAAATCAACATAAATTGCGTTCACTTGTTGCCACTTTTCGATTCTGTTGATGAGCTTATTAGTATACAATATAACATTCGAGAAAGTCGAGTGTTTTTTCACGAATCCGTGCTGAAACTCCGGGATCACAGGCTGCACAATCGGATACAATGAGTCGTGAATCAGATTCTCAAGAACTTTGGCCAAACAGTTTAGAATGGATATCGCAAGGTAGCTTTCTACACTGTGCATGTTGCCTGTTTTAAAAATAGGAGTTATCAAACACAAGCTTCCACGCTTGGGCGAGTATCGCTGCACAATTTTCGATAAAGGCAGGTGGGATACGGTCAGGACCGGGACCTTTCAACGTGTCAACCAGGTTGAGTGCTTTGTGATGGGAGCAATGGGAGCCCAAGATTGTAGGACAGCAAACTATCAATGTACTGACGTGACGACTGAAGTGGGTTGTCTCCATATATGTTTTGGAAAAGTCAGCAAATAGATTAGCAGATGAAAGCGGTGAGGAGGAGGTACGGGACTGATAAGTGACGTTGTCACGGATCCTAGCAGAGTTTTTCAGCTATTTATAAATCCCCAGAATAATGACTGGTCGTGCTTGAAGGTGTTTTTGAGTCTAACGATATACTCACGGAACCTGCCGAGCTGCATGTTTGAGTAGTATTCTTCAGCCTGTTTAAGTTCTCTTATGTGCGTGAAATTATTGTTGCGTAAATAGCGTTTTCTGGCTTTTCGCAGTCGATTACGAGTCGATCGGAGCTGCAGTGTCTATCAGGACAGATTGAACTGTCTAGCGGGTAGTCGGTCTTTCAGCGGAACTGTTTTGATAATATCGTGCAAATTATCGTAGAGTTTTTGACGGAAGCTTGATCCAGTAAACGGTTCTAGTCCAGGGAAGCAATTCGTTCGTTTACGATACGGTAATGACAGCGAGTGAAATCAGGCTCCAGACGAGGAGTGTAGTCTTCCATTAGAGAACGGGTCAACTTTAAGAAGTGCTGACAGATTATCCACAAGGTTTACGCGGTCCAGGTCGGTAACAAAAACCAAATCAAGGAGCTTACAGTTTACGTTCAGAAGATCGTTGATCTGATTAATTCCAGCTGGCAGCATAGGATCTGCTAATGGTATTAAGTGTTAAAAACACATAAGATTCCTCGTCCAAGTCACTGAGGATCACAATGACGTCATTAAGGCTTGCGAATTTTTGAATTTGATTCGGTGATTCCACGTGACTGTTTGCGCGGATGTAAATAGTTGCCGCAGGTGTACACCGAAGACTGGGAAAGAGTGGTGCGACTAGCCGTTTGCTCAAAACTATCACAGTTTACTACAACTTTGTCTCAGACTTCATTTCCTTTGGAAGTAACGTTTTGGAGTTATGATTTGTAAAAAATTACAAACACAAGATTGCAAGATTTAAAATGGCTGAAATTTTGTTCAAATTGACCAAAATAAACAATTATGAAAACTTTTTTAAGGAAAATCTGAGAAGGTCGCTTCAGCTCAATTGTTATTTGGCGTGAAACTGCCCTGCATTGTGCTTCAAGAAAATTTAATGTTTTGAAATAAAGCATTTTTCTTAAATAGCTCTACATTATTACTTTTCGGCTGAAAGTATCTTAACACTTCGAACATGATGCCTCCGGTAAAATGTGAAACGGCAAATTGACAATGTTTGATTTTAAATCTATTGATACCAAATATATTTTTAAAGCTTGTTGTTAAAATGGTGCAAATAGATTAAAAAATGGTCAGTAAATGGTTAAGATATGATTTTTCAAACACGGCAAGTTTCTTGATTCTTGATTTCTTTATTTAACGTCGGTCTCTGTTCCGCAATCTAGTGCCAATCATCGACGGACATCGATTTCCATCCATTGACGGCAATCGAATGTGCAGGAAGGCAGCTTCCACACCTTCGTAGGATATAGCACCCATTCAACACACATGGGCCGGGACCAACGGCTTTACTTCCCTTCCGAAGGAAGACGTGACCAGAGATTTTTATGCCTCAGAAAAATCCCGCCGACCTCGGCTGGGATTGAACCCAGACCCATTGGGGTGTTAGAAAGCAGTCACGCTTACCACTACACCACCGGCGCCGGCATATTGCAAGTTACACATTTTACCAGAGGCATCGTGTTCGGAGCGTTAAATAAAGAAAATCAACCAACCGAAGTTCTTACTCACTCATTCAAATAAGCCCAACGCAAAACCGACAACCGATAAATGTCTGATGAGCCAGCAGAGAAAAATTCTGAAATCTTTCTTTCTAAATTGAGCTCGTACAGCTGTTTTTTTTTCATAAATTCATCAACAGCGGTACGCTCAATTTTAAGATACACTCTATAAAAAGCTATTAAAAAAAAGTTACTCATTAAAACCTAAAATGAAACATAAACCATCAGAGATAGAAAATTGATTTCAGTGACAAAGCTGCATCGAATGAATCGTTTTAGAGAATTGCCATACATTGTGTTGGACAGTCTCAAATTTACAACAATGGCTTTCCATTTTTCGGCAACACGTGGTTTTTAAAGCCCATCTGCTTTAGATAAAATTAGACGAATGCTAAATTCAGTTTTTGGTTTTAATAAATCGTTTCATAGGGATCAACGATATCTGGTACAAGCACTGTGGAAAATATTTGGAAATACAGTCGTGTTGCCAAAAACGGGAAGGCACTGTATTTCTATTGTTGTTTATGTTCGTCACAAACCATACATTTCCTTACATGGCACCCAGCCTAATTTACTCCGCTAAGTTCCATCGTTGAACATCGTGTCATTGATCGCCTTCATCGGTAGAATCCTTTCCGGTAGCAACCTACCCGTCAAACGCCTATCCACTCTTGCTATGTGCAGTGCCATTTTCACTCGCATGGTGGCACCCCGTTACATGCATCAGGAAATGTTTCGTGTTCATAACGATTAGCGAATGATAGTAATTTCTGTTCGCAGACATTGCACAATCCGTGATTCTGTTTTTTTCCTTCTCCGCACCTGCGTCTTCATGTACCTAGCTTCCATCCATTATTGACTCTTCTCTACCGTCACTCGCTCTATCGCAGCGCTGCGACAGGTGCATCACTGGATCTGCTTCGGAAACAAAGGCATGCAACCCATCCGAAACCGAAACCGAACCCAATCAAACCACCTCCGCCGCATGTAGTCCACACCTGTTTGAATCATCTAGTTTTTCCTTTCCTTAAAGGAAAAAAAAAGAGTGCCGCATTATCAGCTGTCCATCGAACTCTAATTAACAGCATTCAATTATTATCGCAGCAGTCAGCAGCCAGCCGTGGCACCCACTCTCTGCACAAAACAGGCAAGCAAAACCTTTTTCTTCCTTTCCCTCCCAACCGGAAAGTTCCTACCTTCCTTCGATGCATTGCAGACTTTGCCTTTCGGAGTGTGTGCAATCTCTGGCCGCGAACATGCGAAAATCTAATAATGGAAGTCGAGTGTGAGTGTAGTGCATAGGGCTTGTGCACACCCAGCTTCAACCGCATGGCGCACTTGGCGATTAACTCCGCTGCACTGAATGCAACTGCAGTGGTTTCGTGCTAGGGTGGTCCCGGCCGGGGAAATGCTTCTTAATGGAATATAGCAAATACATCCTCCCTGAGCCCATCGGAACTACCAAGCTGCGAGTACGAAATTGAGAGTTCAACGATCCAGCAGTCATCCAACCAAGAGCTGTGCAGTCAGCTGAGGTGGTCTCAAAGTAGCTTGGGCTGGAAAAACAGTGCTCATAGTTAGGGAAGAAAAATGCTCTCACCTATGCAGCCGAAGTGGTGCAAAATAAACCACCCGTTTATGGAGTTGCTCAGCAATGACTGGCCTCGCCATCACATAGGAAAACACAACACAATGGAGGCTATTGGAGTTTATAAACAAATTTCCATCGCGCAATTTCTCGCTTTTTCATGAATTAATAAACAAACTGCAATCTCGGATTGTTGGCCGATTTGCGCGCGAGGAATGAGGGTGTGCGTAAGAGGATTTTCAAGGAACTGTTACGACTGCAGCCGAAGCTGGCGAGCTTTAAATGCTAGTGTATTAATTAAAATTTTAAGTGATCGATGCGTTCAAGTAAATTGAGCACGCATCGAGCGTCGCCAGCGGGGTTTGTCTGAGCCTAGGGCTTTATGGCTTTATGCTGTCAGCAGTTGTGTAAGGAAATTATTTGGATGAAATATTTGAACAATGAACTTGTGCTGTATCAGCGAACTTAAACGAAGTGTAAATTTTTCTGTTGGACTGGAATGTCATCAGTTGTAAACACCAGCTATGCACAATGGTTTTTGTTGGTATGCATATGTTGTTCGTTGCATAATTAATGAGGAGTTGTTTGGCTTGAGTTAAAAGTGGAAAGTTTTCTGATAAATACAATAACAATCACAAATAAAAACGTAACATGTGGCACACATAATTGCAAGAAGTCATGTTTACTACGGACTGCATAAGATTTTTAGTGCTGGTAAACTTCACCTCCGTGCTCAGTGTATCATTATGGAGCTTCATTTTGAAAAAAGAAATGATTTTCTTATAGGATACCTGTATAAACCTGTGCAAACATTCGTAAAGATTGATGATTGGTTAGAGGATAAATTAAAAAAAAAAAACATTTATATCGCTCTAACTTGTCCAAATATGAATAAAATTTAACAAGTTGCTGCTATGGCAATGATCAAAAAGACTTTAGATCGTTTCACCAAGCGTTGCTATACAAAAATAAGTTATGTGTTTGACAGAAAGTGGGGCTAGTGTGAAATGATAGTATGATCAGAAATGATACTAATGTGCGAGTGTCAACGGAATTTGGATATTAAAATTCTGTTGTGTTAGAATCATGGTGTCGTGGCAGTGAAGATGGTGTATTTAACTACTTCTGCTTTAAAGATGGATTCATATATGGTAGCTTCCATAACCTTAATTTAAGCCTGGTAAAAATGTAATGCGATACGATCAATTCTACAGCATATGATGAGCATGAGCCTAGTTCAGTTCATAACACAAAAACAAACATCTATGCAAAAAATCAGCTAAATTGGTCAACGTTAAGAGGTCGCGCCAACGATTTCAATTTTGTTCGGGATTTTTATCAAATTAGTATGGCAGAAAATGATGCCCCACTAAAATCATTTTAACTTTTATTCTAATGAACCGATTTGCACGAAATTAAAATATGTTATAGTTCAAACTATAATGAACAGCTTTGTTCAAGACTGCAAGATTTGATGCTTCAGAAAACCGAAATTGGCTTTCGGAACTCAGATTTTAGATAAACCTTGATTTGAGCAGAAGAGCAGGTATGCTGATAGGGCATATTTCATAGTATGCTTTGCCAGTTTTTTTTTTGCCGCAATGTTCATAAACATATTGTGCTGTCATCTCTGGATATAATAGTGCCATGGAGTTGAGAAGTGATACGGAGCCGGGACGGGACTTGACAATAGAGCTTCTAACCCTTCTAAATGTTTTTGAAGAATGCCTTTCGGAAAGTTGTGCGTGGTGTTTGACGGAGTTGACCAATGATGCCAGGAATGCAAAATATTGTGTTTATTTTAATTTGTATTTTATTCGGAGTTTCTACGGCAGTTTAGTTGATTTTAGTGTGTCATCATTTTCTCTCATACTAATTTGACGAAAATCGCAACCTCTTAACGTTGACTAATTTAGCTGATTCTTTGCATAGATGTTTGTTTTGTGTTATGAACTGAACTAGGGGGTGGCCTATCAAAAATATCAATCTTTTTCCAGAATGAAACACCCTAATGAGCATGAACATGATTGACCGCTCACGGTTCTTACTCTGTTATTGTCGGATCAACTGTAATTACGCAGAGAACCAATATGCTTGGGACTAGAATTCATCCTCAATGTGTAAAGACTGGTGATCTCAAACTAGGCAATACCTGGGAGGGAGAAGCAGACTAGAAACATATCAGGCATAACATTTGATAACGGCACAAAAGCATTTGTAAACAAACTTTCTAAGGCCCTTTACACGCGAACCAAAGTACACCTACGCAAACCAATACCACTTTCGGAAAGGTGATAGTTGCTCCTATCCTATGATGTTGTTGGTTTGCGTGGGCGTACTTTGGTTCGCGTGTAAAGGGCCTTAGAAAGTTTGTTTACAAAAGCTTTTGTGCCGTTATCATATGTTATGCCTGATATGAACGTCAAAAGGAGCTAGAATCAAGCTGTCACAAACTGTGATTTGGAGCAAAGCAGTTCGATTATTTTTTCTTACAGTTCAACAAGAATGCACACGGCGGTAATGAAGTCTTGTGTAAAGTAGTTTATGACAAATTGCCTTTTTCAGCTATCTTATTGAATGAGACACTGTTTTTTTAATTCATTCATTGAATAAACCCAAATCAATATTGAAAGATTTGAAGGTTTTTGTCAAAATATAATAGAGGCACAACAAATTTAAAACAGAAAAGCACATTTTCTCACTGAAAACTGAACAATCTCAAATAATCACTACACGCTCGAGTCAAAACAGGCTATTTTACAAGGCCTGTTTTGATTTGATTTCAAAGGCACACATTTTCATGGCAAGAAGAAGAAGTATAAAATGAATTCCATGTATGCTATCTGCTTGTCCCACCCAGGGCAATGGGTTAGAATGTGCTAACGTGACACTCGTTTTGATGGACGCCGAGGAGTCCTCCGCATTTCTACGAGGAATCACTGGGATGCTGGGTAAGAGGGTTGGGTTTGCAGCAGGGTTCGTTTTGGTAAACGATAAGCTGAATGATCATATAACGTGAACGAACTTAGGATTGAACCCACGGTGTTCAGTAAGCAAAAACGTTTGCCACTAGGCACACAAGCTCCTTTTTAATCATGAAGTTGCTGTTATCAATAAGTAGCCATATTAAAAAAAAATCCAACGAAATCATGACTGTGGATGGGTTTGAGATTAGAATCACGATGTTCTGCTCAGTAAGCAAAACCGGTCACTCTAAGGCCACCGAGCCCTTCATATCACATCATACCGCTATTGGAGCTGTTGTAACCATTCAAACCCGGCACCAACGACGACGACAAGTTTCGCAAAATACACGATAAGCAAGCGAATTGACAATAAATGTCTTTAGATCTATGAATGGACCTGGGACTGCTGAGTAAGCAAGCCACTGCAATCGACAATCTTTCATTAAGTTTCTCTTTCACGCTTGAACGTCGTTTCAATTTGATATTTACGCATTGTTCAGGCTATCATAATAAGCCACGACTGACGTGACGATTGTTTAAGCCCTGGTTAAACAAGCTATTCAAATGAAATTACGTTCTCTTAAACAGTCTATCCCAAACTGGATCAAGCGTGCACCCTATTTTTTTCCAAACATTCCGAAGCGTTCCGCTCAATATCTATCAGCTACGAATTTCTACAATAGTAGCTTGAGATAAATCGTAATATCTTTTCTCACCCCCCCCCCCCCCCCCCACAAGACTCAACTATGTGCTTGCACTCGGGTGCCCACTTTACCAACAGTATCGCTTTTCTTAAGGGGGTAGTTCACTCTGGCGGCATGAAAAATAGGTCATTTTCACGAATTTTTTTGAGGGTAAATAACGATCAATTCAAAAAAAGGAATGCATGGTTTTCTCAATTGAAATGTCCTCTTTAATTGAGATTTTTTTGGCGCGATTGGATGTCTCCTGTAGCCGCTGCACCAGGTTCCCCAAGAGACCTCCCGTCTGAGTCGTCGCGGGGCGGGACGTCTGGCGGTCACACCACTGGAGCTGGAACAACGATTTTTTTTTTGTCGTTATTCTCTGATAGATGAACCAGTCTTGTACGTAGCTGTTTTTGGTTTGGTTGAAAAATAAAAATTTGGCGACGTTTTGAAAAAAAAAAAACAGTTCGTTTTTGTACCCTAAAGTTGGAGATAAAAGCTTAAAGATAATCGCAGCAGCAGTTGGAACTACTAAGACACGCCGTTTCACCGGTAACGGGCGGGTACTCCGAGCGCTCACCTGAGCGCGCTTGGAGCGTCTGGACACGAGTCCACTAATCGGCCTACAACTTTGGAACGATGTCACTTGCGGACTTGCGGTCAAGTCTATGTCAAAATAGACATTCCAAAGTATTTTTTAAGCCAAAAAAAAAACATTTTTTGAAACTTCCAGAGTGGACTACCCCCTTAAGGGGAAGTTCACCGCTCCGAAAAAACAATTACGTTTTAATTTTTCTAAAAATATTAAAAAAGGTATCGAAAATCTAAAAAAATCATTTCTTTTTCTAATTTTTCAAAGAAAATTCACGAGCAAAAACATTTTTAATAAGTCATTATTAGTTAAAGTTGGACTCAAAAAACCACAAAACATCGACTTTTCGGTTTTTCTGAGAGTTCAATTTTTTTTTTCATGATGAAATAGATTTTTTTTTTAATTATAGTCACTTTAACGCTCTTGAGTCTTTCGTGACTTGTCCGGTGGTGAGATTTGAACTCGTGACTTTGGCGTGAAAGGTATGAATGCTCACAACTAACTTATTTTCTTGGATTTTTGATAATTTTTCCCAATATTTAAAAAAAAAATAAAACGTACAGAGAATATTTTTTTATTTTCGAGCCGGTAAGCTTCCCCTTAAAGGGCTGAACACAATGGTAGTGGCATAGCGGCATATGGGCAAGCACAAATTTTCCAATACGCCAACATCCGTTTGACAACCCACAATAAGCGCGTTGTGGCAAAGACGGCATTGTACTAAAACGGGCAGACTGAGAAGTGCTCAATGTTTTCAGCTGTATTTTTGTTATTTTGAGTTAACCAGAACCTTTAAGACGTGAACCAAATAATTATCCAAGGTCGTAGTTAATAGTCAGAACCATGCATCCAGACATGTTCCGGGTACCCCCGGGGAAGTAATCAGATTTTTCTTTAACCAACACCCACATGCGACACATCAAGTTACATAAGAATTAAAAAAAATGATCATTGGTGGGCCATATTAAGTACTGAAGACCAACGGCGCCGGTGGTGTAGTGGTAAGTGTGATTACCTCTCACCCCAGCAGGCCTGGGTTCAATCCCAGTCGGCGCCGCCGGGATGTTCTGAGGCATAACATCTCTGATCACGCCTTCCTTCGGATGGGAAGTAAAGCCGTTGGTCCCCGGTTCATGAGTTGATGGGTCGATAGGTAGGGTCCAGGTGTGGGAGCTGCCTTCCTGGCACGTCGGTAGCATTGGTGCTCAGCACGGAAAACAAGATCGACGGAAAAAACAAACCAAAGGAAAAAAAAAAAAAAGTACTGAAGACCATGTTAGCCACATCTGAACATATTCCGGGTACCCTCGGGGAAGTGGCTACACTTTTTTTGAACCCACACCCTCATGCAACACATCAATAAGATCATTGGTGGCCCTATTAAGTACTCAGTAGCCAGATCCGGACATATTCCGGATACCCACGGAGAAGTTAAATTTGAACCTACATCCTCATGTGACACATCAAACTACATGAGAATTCGAAAATAAAAACGTTGGAGACCATATTAAGTACTCAGGACCCCGCTGGCCATGCATGTTCCAGGTGCTCCCGGGGAGCTTCATAAAATTCCCGAAATTTTTCTGAGGCAAATGAACTTATCTGAAGTTCTCGGAACTTCAATGAAATTCTCTTCAGAACTACTCTGTAGTTCTCCTCAGAACTACTCTGAAGGTCTCCTCAGAACTATTCTGAAGTGCTCCTTAGACTTACTCTGAATCTCTCCACAGAAATACTCCGAAGTTCTCCTCACAACTACTCTGAAATTCATCTCAGAATTGCTCTGAAGTTCTCCTCAGAATTACTTTGAAGTTCTGATCAGAACTACTTTGAATTTCTCCTCAGAACTACTCTGAAGTTGTCCTCAGAATTACTTTGAACTTCTCCTCAGAACTGCTCTGAAGTTCTCCGCAGAATTAAATTCTCCTCAGAACTACTCTGAAGTTCTCCTCCGAACAAAGTTTTCGTCAAAACTACTCTGAAGTTCTCCTAAAAACTACTCTTGATCTTTGATGAAGTTTTCAACATTTTCCTAAAATGAACGAAGAACATTGGTGACCATATTAATTACTCAGGACCACGCTGGCCATACATGTTCCGGGTACTCCTAGGAGAGTTTCATAAATTTTCCGAAATTATTCTGAAGGAAAATGAACTTATCGGGAGTTCTCGGAATTTCCCTGAAATTCTCTTCAGAACTACTCTGAAGGTCTCCTCAGAACTACTCTGGCGGTCTCTTTAGAATTACTCTGTAACTCTCCACAGAACTACTCTGAAGTTCTCCTCAGAACTACTCTGCCGTTGTCATCAGAATTACTTTGAACTTCATCTCAGAATTGCTCTGAAGTTCTCCGCAGAATCAATTTCTCCTCAGAAATACTCTGAAGTTCTCCTCAGAACAAATTTCTCGTCAGAACTACGCTGAAGTTCTCCTAAAAGCTACTCTAGATCTTCGATGAAGTTTTCAACATTTTCTGAAGGGGTCGAAGTTGTCTGAATATTCTTTAGAAGATCTTTAAAGTTTCCTGAACTTCTCTAACGATATTTTAACACCCCAGAAGCTTTTTTAACTTCTCAATAAATTAGAGTTCTCTGGACTTCCCTAGAATTCATGGAACTTGCCTTAAGCTCCCGCAGTTTTCCTGATATTCATAACTCTTTTCCGAAGTTCTCGATATTTCTCCACGGCTCAAGGTGCTTCTTCAAAGTGCTCCCACTTTTTTTGAAGTTAATGCAAATTCAGAGATGATCACTGATCATTGGAGCATTTCAAAGCCACTTGGATATTTTTTAAAAGAATTCAGATTGATTAATTATTCAGAAGACCTTCTACTGACCTTTCTTCACTATTGTGGTAGGTATGGTTGGTTTGAATCAATAATTATAAAGGGAGTTCCGTTTAAAATCCGCACACACAAAATTCATTCTCAAAATTCGAATTTTTATCCGATTACCACCAAATTTTCAGGGAGTAAAAAAAAGGATTGAAATTAGTTTTGGCATCATTAATTTAATTTATTTCGCCTTTATATCCGAATACGTTAACCTTGGCATTAATCCCAGCTATAAGGTTTTGCACGACCTCAGAATCGACCATGCTTTCATCACCACTTTAGGTCGTTTTAGAAGGTGCTCCTTCATTTTTTTTTTTCTATTGGGCGCAGTTCCGGAGTATTTGGGAGGTTCAGATATTTCCACACGAAATCAACATCATTCGTCTTATACCACTCTAGCACGTCCTTCGTGTAGTGGCATGATGCCAAATCCAGCCAGAAGATCGTCGGACCGTCGTGAGCCTTCACGAGAGGGAGAAGCCGCTTCTGGAGATACTTTTCCAAATACACCTGTCCATTCATGGTGCTTGCGGTAACGAAAGGTGTACTCCGCTTTCGGCAAGTACAAATCGCTTGTCAAATTAAGAACTTCTTGAACACAACCTTAAACACATTTTGGAAAATTTCGAAAAGAAATATAAGGAAAAAATATACACACCACAGGGAACGTGGCAATCTTTATAGTGCAAACCCCACCACAAGGGGTAAGTCATTCAGCAAATTGTGCAGAAATTAGATTCGGTACAGCTTGGGCACATCCATCGGCACACCTTTGGGATACTTTCGGCACACCTTCGGTACAATCTCGTAGGCATTAGGTTGTTGTAAATTATATGGGAGCACTGCTGAATAACTTTCATTTTTTTTTTTTTTTTTTTAACTCTTTATTTGTTCCAAATTCAAAATAAATTACATTTCATTTTTAACCTAGGTGCTCCAGTTACTACAGTAACTTACCAGCCTTAATTGTTATGATATATATCTAAGTGTTTTTACATTGTTCCTGTCTTGGCAATTCAGTATTTTAAACAGGTTTTTTAAACCTGCATGTCAGTATAACAATTGATAGCTTAAAACTAAATAACTAAAACTAAATCTTTTCTAAGTATAAAGGGAATTAATCGTTGCAATTGAGGATTGTAACGATTTTTGCCGGAAATTATTAATTATTTTGTTGGACATTTGTGCTAAAGTCTCAACATTCGAAATTCTATGTACTTCGGTAGTACTGTACCAGGGAGGCAACTTCAAAATCATCTTCAGAATTTTGTTCTGAATCCTTTGAAGTGCTTTTTTCCTGGTAGTGCAACAACTAGACCATATTGGCACAGCGTAAAGCATGGCCGGTCTAAAAACTTGTTTAAATATTAGAAGTTTATTCGTCAGGCAAAGTTTGGATTTCCTGTTTATAAGAGGATACAAACATTTTATATATTTGTTACATTTGGCTTGAATGCCCTCAATGTGATCTTTAAAAGTTAATTTATGGTCAAGTATTAATCCAAGATATTTCACTTGGTTTGACCAGGAAATTGGAACTCCGTTCATAGTGACTATGTGACTACTACTAGGTTTTAAAAACGAAGCTCTAGGCTTATGTGGGAATATTATAAGTTGAGTTTTGGAAGCGTTGGGAGAAATCTTCCATTTTTGTAAATAAGAAGAGAAAATATCTAAACTTTTCTGAAGTCTGCTGCAAATAACACGAAGACTTCTTCCTTTAGCGGAAATGCCTGTGTCATCAGCGAACAAAGATTTGTGGCAACCCTGAGGCAAATCAGGGAGGTCCGAAGTGAAAATGTTATACAATATAGGCCCAAGAATGCTACACTGAGGAACTCCTGCCCTAACAGGTAGTCGATTAGATTTGGAATTTTGATAATTTACCTGCAGAGTTCTGTCAGTTAAATAATTTTGAACTAATTTCATAATGTAAAGTGGAAAATTAAACTTTTTCAATTTAGCAATCAAACCTTCATGCCAAACACTGTCGAATGCTTTTTCTATGTCTAGAAGACTTTCATTGAAGTTGTTCACATTATTACGTGCTGTTTGACTGTATATTCAGGAACATCCTCTAATTGAATATACTATAGGAACTCAGATCAGCAGTTCAGTTCTATATAGAGCTGGAAAAGGACCTATATATGATAAAGGAGGTTTTCATCTATCGTCCAAATCATCAAATGCAACAAGGAATATTGTTACAGCTGAGTTATTAACGAAAGAGAAAGTCATCAAAGCAGATAGGCCCTCTTTCCAGCTCTGTATAGACTTATAGATCTAAATACGAAATGTAGGTTCTAGAGTGGGCTCAAGAGAAAAAGGCAGTTATTCAGACCCCATTAGCACCCTTAGTTCAAATAATGACGCAGCTCACACAGAAAAAACTACTATTCATAATCCTCTAAAGTCGGTCTCCAACAATGTTCCCCACCGGTTCCATCTCTTTCCGGCCGCTGATAGACCGTTGTTTTTCGCAGCACGATAGGCTAGGTTTCTGGTCAGCCTTTGAGGCATTATAAAACCCTAAAACACAGGACTTTTATCATATGAACATAAAACACCAAAACCCACCACTTCCTGCGTCATACTCAAACCGATTTATCCTTGCGATTTCAAACCAAAACATTCAAGGTGTCAGAAATACCGGGTTGACGGGATGGGTATTTCATAAACAATCGCAGCTTGCTCTATGACCGGCACAATCGCCACACCTGCGGCACACTGACGGAAAGAAGACCTACCCCTTGCCCCACCACCATAAAACCTCCATCATTAAAGAAATGTAAACACCGATAATGTCGATAAAGCATAAAATATATGAAACAAATATTTTTTCTCGAACTCATTTGCTTCTCACAGCACTCCTAGTACTTGTATTTGTTGACAGCTACAATAACAATAACAGTGTATTTTTCAGTTTATAAAACGCTCTTGTTTTATTTACTTATTTATTTCGTCAAGCAAAGTAGACTACATACAATGGTTATAATGTTTTTCTTACATACTATGCATTATTTCTATAATGTTTTAGTTTGGTTCTAATTTCTTCTTTTGACATAGTGATGCTAATGACTTCACAGTGTAGATTATACTGTTGAACCATTCGATTGAAGGGGCCATTTTTTACGTAATTTGTTCTGTGTGATTTTTCTGAGAATAATTTTCGTGTTCTTAGATGCCGACAGAGTGTGTAGAAGTTTAATTGTGAAAGTATTTCTGATGATTCTATGCGATGTGAAATAATGTCATTGATGAAGAAAAGCATTGCAAATTCGCGGCGTTCTTTGAGTGTTTGTAAGTTGATGAGCATACAGTGTGCTTCATATGATGGAAGAGGAAATGCGGTCCAATTCAATTTCCGAAGGGCATATAAAAGGAATTGTTTTTGGACGGATTCTATGCGTTCCTCGTGTATGGCAATGTACGGATTCCATACCAGGTTACAGTATTCCAGAATAGGTCTTACGTATGTAATATATAATAATTTGATAGTGTATGGGTCTTGAAAATGATAGCTGAACCTCTTAATGAAGCCCAACATACTATTTGCTTTCGTTATAATTGTATTATAATGTTCTACAAAAGTGAGTTTGGAGTCTAAGATCACACCTAGGTCCCTAACAATTTTACATTTTTCTACTTTTTAATTGCCTAAAAATATTTCAAAAATAAGTGTTTCTACTTTGTTGCTAAATACAATTGCGTTGCATTTTTTTAAATTGATTTGGAGTAGACTTTTACTACACCAAGTGTTGAATAAGTTGAGATCATTCTGGAATTCTTCTGTGTCGCTAGAATTACTTATTTCCATGAAGAGCTTCATGTCGTCTGCATATATAAGAACTTTTATTTTTTTTAAGTATGTAGGAAATGTCGTTTACGTACAAAATAAAAAGAATTGGGCCTGAATGAGAGCCCTGGGACACCCCAGAGGTGACCAAAATAGGCTCTGAAAGTTTATTCTGAAAACGAACTATTTGTTTGCGTTGCGTTAAGTATGTTTGGAGCCAATTCAGAAGTCTAGATTCCATTCCTACGTGCTTGCCTTTGTCCATTGCGTTAAGAATGAAGGCTACAAATTCAAGAAGATTAGAGGTAGCTGAACGACCTTTAAAACAGCCGTGCTGTTTAATTGTAATTTGATTTTTACTTGCTGAAAATTTTTGTCGTTTACGATTGATTCAAAAAGTTTTGGGATGCAAGAGATAATGGCAATTCCACGATAATTACGGATGTCTGATTTCTTGCCTGATTTGAAAATAGGCACCAAATGAGACGATTTCCAAATTTCAGGGAATTTCCCATTTTTCAGAGACATATTGAAAAGGCATTCAAAAGGAAGGGTAAGTTGTTCTGAAAGATTCTTCAAGAATGCAGGTGCAATTCCGTCAGATCCTGGTCCTTTAGATGCGTCCACATTTTTTAATGCATTGAGGACTTTATGTTGACATATTTGATTGACAGATATGTTGTTAGAGACTTCGGGAATGAATGCAAAGAAGTCGCGGTCGCGGTCTTTTTCAGAAAATGTGGTGTATACTTCCTGAAAGAAATTTGCAAAGAGATTGCAGATTTCAGAAGGATTTACACCTACATTTCCATCAAAATGCATTCGGGACGGAAAATTATTACTTTTCAATTTCGTTTTTACATAATTGAAAAAGTTCTTAGGATATGATTTGACTTCATTTTCGACTTTACGATTATACTCTTCATGTGCAGTGTTAATGGCTGTGTTGAGTTGGTTGCATATGTTATGATGGTGTTGTAAATTTGTGCTAGTGCTTTCCTTTTTGTATAATTTGTGTGCTTTCTGCTTTTTGTTCTTCAAATGTTTTAGTTGCGGATTGAACCACACTGGCAGTTTGTTGTTTTGTGTTTTATTTTTATTGGTACGGTTTCTGAAATTATGTTACGAATAATTGAATGAAATCTGCCAACTTTATTGTCGACATTTCCTTCAATACTTATTATATTTTGCCAATTTATTGTACATAGTCTACGTTTGGCTTCTTCGTAATTTGCTTTATGATATTCCGGCACTTCCTCGTACTCCCAGTCGCTGGGAGGAGAAGTATTTTGTATGAAGATTGAATATTCAATTGCTGAGTGAAACACTTCATTTTTCCATAAAGGTGATAATGATGCATACCCACAGAAGTCTTCAGTACAGTTTGTAAATAAAAGGTCTAAATATGCATTTTGCTGATTTTTCACGTGGTTAGTTTGATGTAGACCTAAATATGAGATTTTGTCAAAAAGAAATTGAAATGTTTCGTTTTCACCGAAGTAAAAATGATTCGTTTTAAATGTCTGTGATAAGGTCTGCGTTGCGTGGGTTGAAGTCGCCATAAATATGCAGTTTTACTTCTGGTTCCATATTTGACATGACAGTTTCGACAATTTGGAAAAATAATTCAAAAGAGTGTTTGTTCGCATGTTCAGGTGGGAAATACACAGAAGTCAAAATGTGTAGCTACAGTTACCATGCAAGAGGAGCGTAGAAAAAAAAAATCGAACACTGTCACCTGGAAAATCCATCATGATCCGCGTCCAAGCTGGCAAAAGTGTTGAATTTTGTTAGAAACACCGTATGGCACAACCCTAGCAGCACGCTTGTCACAAATCGGTTGTGGCAACTTCTATTCAACTAATATCAGTCATAAACAAGCTGCTGCAACTTATTGTGACGGAAATGTGCTACTCGGGAAACTGAAAACGTACAGGGAAACCTTGACCACGAATCGGAAGTCTGAAAGTAAATGCCGGAGAAGCAACCCAGGTATTTGTCTCTCTTTATTAGTTTTTGTTTGTCTTGTCCCCCCGTCTCGATGAGTCTCATCGTCGCCCACTGGTCACCATAGCCGGTCGAACTCCAGACGAAACTAGAACCGCACTACCGTTCATACTGGCGACAACGCTCCGATGAGATAACGAAACCTTATCCCCAAGCTCTCCCCCTGATCCTATCCTTCGACAATGTACCCCTCTAACCTAACCTAAGTAAGCCCCGAGTATTTGACCCAACTCCTACTAGACATAGAATTAAGTGTATTTTGTTACAAACAAAGAACAATTAACTATCGGCTCCGTAAAGCTAACACGATGGAGCATTCCAAATAAACGAACTAGTAAAAAAAAGCAACCAAGGTATGTCCGATCGCGATTTGAGTAAAAAGTATGATGCCACCCATATACTTCTTCTTCTTCTTCGCTTTTCAAGCTTATTGCATATCGCATATTAGCTTATTGCGCGCTCTCAAATTACCCAAGCAACAATTTTTGTTTTATTTAAGTTTTATATCAGTTGATATAACCAAATTATAAAACCTTCACTGACGACCACATTGCTTTAACAATCTCCTGAGAACCGCAATACAGCCATGTCATGGCCAATTGGCCCAGTTTTAATGCAGTCATTAAAACTTGATATGCGAACTACTTTAGGAGCAAAGGATTTATGTCAGTTTTATCACACTCTAGACGTGATTGTTAAAAATGAAAACATAAAACCTCCTTCAGGTCAGAAAGTTTTTACAGCCTTCTAATGACTACCATAAAACTATATTACAACCGCATAAATCGCTCCTGAAGAAGTTGATAAAACATGATACGCAAAACATTTTGACAACTTTGAAGGTTTTAAGTTGGGGTTTTTGGATGATAGTTAATATTGAGAAATATTTTATTGTGGTTTTGTTCTTTCGATGTTTGATGTGAAATCATGATCCTTGTCAGTTGGTAATAATGGCTGATATTATTGTACATTGAAAATAAGACGACTTTATTGTAATTTTAAACCAATCTGTATATGCTTCACAGCATGCCGTGCAATATTTATGGTGATTATTATACCAAATAGGAGCATAAATTTAGTGCGCCATATGAATACTAAAATATAGGGATATTTTTTATTTGTCTGCATTAGCACCATGCATTAAAGAGTCATTCAAAGATTATCTATTTAGTACAAAACTGTTACTACTGTTGAGCAATAACCAGTCACATATTATTTAATTATACATAGATGTATGAAAGTGTTTTATTGCCTATCAATTAAAGCGTAATTATTCATACTGTGTGAAATTTGTTCATACGGCGACATTTTTTTTCGTTATAACTTGCTACTCCTTAAAAATACCTCAATATAACATATTCTCCTTGATTGGAATTCTATAGCATAACATAAACCTAATGGTTGTATCTTAGCATTTCGTAGTCCAAATTGAGAGCGTTAAGTTATATTTAAGCTATATAACTAGCTTGCTGGTTTTATTCGGTACAGTGAATCAAAACAAAACAAAAACCATGACCACCTGTCAAAAAGTCAACATTCCAAGCGATCCACCTATTTTCGCTTGTAATCAAGATGTAAGAAATGCTTATTGGATCCACTAAAAGCTTTTTCAATACAAGGTTTAAAGCCGTGATGCCAATACTGGCCATCTCCAAAAGGATTTAGTTAAACTGTCGGCGTTGCTTTAAGAAGGGTTCGTGGATCTTTCGGAAGTGTATCGGAAAGCCGCTTGTTCAATATTTTTAAGAGCTCCTTCACCGCACTGTGCCTTATGTAGGGATCGTATAACTGTAGTTCCTCCAGGAGTTTCATATTGTCGATCGTCTCATCTTCATCGTGTTCAGAAGCACTGAAGGGGTTTTCATTTCATATATCTGAATAGATTTGTTTTTTATAATGACAACATTTTTTGTTGTAGCAGTATATTTCTTATCTGTGAATCTTAGGCCTCTGATAAAGATGATAGTTGTAATGAAGCTTTAATGAAGGTCTAAGACTGCTTCAAGTTTTATATCGGTCATAAAAAGTGTACCATAAAACATAATTGTATGTTTTGTTTTGGTTTTATTCTTCAGTTATAAGTAGTGATGCAGAACCACCTTACAGCTACCGTTAAAACTATGAAGTCTGAGTTTTAATTTAGTAGTCATAAAACAGTTTTATAGGCGACTTGACGGCCTGATTTTATGACAAGCACACAAAACCGTAATACAACCACAGGCTGGAAGGGATGCTATGATAAAACAATGATAAAATAAGAATAAATCTTCCAAGCATTTAGATTGTTACTTGGGTAGTGTTCTAGATGCACTTCCACAGTTATTAATTGAGAGCTTACGATGCCTGTACCATTTTTGCATTGGTATAATTGTGTGGCAAGTCCAATCATACTTCTATGCCCAGGGAAGTCGAGAATTTTTCCAACCCGAAAAATTCCTAGAACGGACTGGGAATTGAACCCAGCCACCTCCAGCATGGTCTTGCTTTGTAGCTGCGCCTTTACCGACTGAGCTAAGGGAGGTCCCATGCCACCCATAGAGCAGTGCAGTAAATTCGCTACCACGAAGGCTTGAAGGCATACCGTGCCAGTAGGCAACCAAATCGACCTGCTGATCAAGTCCGGTGGGTGCATACTTATGGATAATGAAACCTATGTAAAGGCCAACTTCGGACAGCTTCCAGGACTAACATCACAGACAAACAGACGTAACTCATTGAAAAAGTTTTTCTTGAAAACATTGTATCTCAAAGCATAGGACCTCAGTAACGACATCTCTCGGGCTTCTCGCGGAAAACAAGCTTGCTCGCTAACTCGCAAACAATGTTGCATAAAAGTTCTATAGAATGTATAGAAACGTCAAAGTGATCCGATGCCAGCGCTGCGGCGAGTAGTTCGCGGAACTGATAATATTCGAATCAACCGTTAAATGCGTGAACAAAGATACACAATGAAGTGTTATGTCTGTTTGTCTGTGCTAACATTTTACAAGGCAACGGCTCGCCCTGGTAGATTAAAATTTGTTTGTGCGGATAAATTCGCACGCAAATATATGATCTGGAAAGGAATTTGTAGCTGCCGCCAAAAGACAAAGGTTTTCGTTACTGAGAACATTATGAACCGAGTGTCGGCGGATTCTGCCCTTCATTCAGTCACATGATGGTCCGGTGACATTTTGGCCGGATCTTGCGAGTTGTCACTACAGCCGGGAAGTACAACAATGGTTCAATGACAACGGAGTCCAGTTTGTTCCAAAACCCTAAATCCGTCCAATTGTCTCCAGTTGAGGCCCATTGCGAACTACTGAGGAATTATTCATTTATTTATTTATTTATTTATTTATTCAGTCTTCGACGGTTTCGCACAGACTAATCTTAACCTATCACATTTACTCTTAACCTATTTTTAAAACAGAGCCTAGTTTAATTAAAATCGAAGTCATCACAAACAGCATTAAAAGCTCTAAGACAGGAACTTAGCGAACTAGTCCTGTGACTGGGAATGACAATAAGGGCAGAGTTTCGTAATTGGCGCTGAGGTGCGTTAAGCATAACTTCCTGTAGAAGATCTGGACAGTCAGTGTTGTTCATCAGGATGGCAAATACAACCAATTGTTGCAATCTCAGCCGATAACTCAAAGTTGATTAAACGGCACCTTTGTTGGTAATCAGGAAGATTCAAGGGATCATTCCACGGTAGGTTCCGGAGTGCGAATCGTATGAACATTTTTTGTATACGTTCAATGCGGATCACCTGGGACGTGTGATATGGTGCCCAAACCGGGGCAGCGTATTCCAGAATGCTGCGCACTAAAGCACAAAAGAGTGATTTTAGTTGACGTTTGTTAGTTGAGAAGCATTACGACGAATAAACCCGAGTACGGAGAAAGCTTTTGCTGTCATGGTGGAGACATGTTCGTTGAATCTAAGTTTAGAATCAATTATAACTCCCAAGTCGCGAATAAATTGCACACGTTCTAGCGGAGTAGTGTCAATTCGATATTGGTGAGTGAGCGTTGACAAACAGCGACTAAATGTGATCGTTTTGCATTTATTGATGTTCACGCTCATACCATTCTCTTTGCACCAGATTGACACTACGTCGATGTCAGCCTGCAGTACAATACAATCGAGTACAGACGCGATAATTCTGAAGATTTTGAGGTCATCAGCATAAAGGAGCTTTCCAGAGGATATTCGAAGGCACAGGACTTTAATAAAGAGGACAAAGGGCAAAGGTCCTAACACGCTACCCTGTGGTACGCCAGATGGTATGTCGAACGTATTGAAACGAGACGAGTTCACTTGCACAAATGCCTTTCGACCCGTTAGATATGACCTTATCCAGTCCGCAATCCAATCCGTAAATCCCATGTGTTTCAGTTTTTCTGTGGCATATGCATGCGGGACGGTGTCGAACGCTTTCGAAAAGTCGATGTAAATAGAGTCCACCTGGTTGCGTCGTTCTATCTCACGGAACAGTACGTTGGTATAGCACAGTAAGTTGGTTGTAGTAGACCGGTGTGGTATGAATCCGTGCTGATACTCAGAGATAATCGGTTTCGCTGCATTCAGCACGACCTTATGCACTAATGATTCGAGAACCTTTCCCAGACAGCAGAGAATTGAAATCCCTCGATAGTTTACCACATTGTTTAAACTGCCAGATTTGTGTACAGGAATCATTGACGCGGTTTTCCATAAACTTTGGAACGTTTTTTGTTCTAACATACAGTTAAACAGTAACGTCAATGGTTCAACCAGATATGCAACGCAGTTCTTCACTAATATCGGTGGCAGACCATCGACTCCCGCTCCTTTCGAAGCATCTAATTTAGCCAACGTACTTAACACTTCGTCACAAGAAAAACTGAAGATTGGAAGGTGGATACCACGTGTTGGAAACAATCCGGGCGAGGTACAGGAGAAGTTGAACAGAACACACTTTGAAAAAAATTCGAAAAAAGATTGGCAGCCTCTTCAGGTGTGCTGGCCATGGAATCACCGTAGATAACGTTATTCGGTACACGATTGCTAGCCGTTTTGCTTTTTAACATACCTCCAGAACATCGACGGATTTTGTTTTAGGTTGGATTCAAGTATGCGCATGTATACTTGGTAGCTTGAAGAGAGAAGTTCATTATAGGATGATTCAATTAGATGAAGAAAATCTCTGTTCTCGTTCGATTTATCAGCGAAATATCGTTTGCGTGCTTTCCTCAGTCTATTACGCTGATTTCGCAATTCAGCCGTCCACCAAGGCTTCCTGTTGACGCAACTTGAAATACGACGGTGACGAGGAACAATTGAGTGAATAATCTCATACAGCTTGTCATAAAACAAGATAACGTTTGCATCAACAGTGTGTTCATGTAGAAGAAGCTGCCAGTCGATCGATGAAAACGCGGCATTAAGTGAATCAAAGTTGCATTGCCTGAAATCTGGGTCAATTGCATCCGAATTCGCGTCGATTTGGTGGTTTATGATGACGCTGTGCACATCCACTAGTAAAATAAACGGTGGGTGATGGGCGTCGGTGGATAAGAGTGGAAGTGGTGGCCGCAGTTCTTCAATGACATCTGGAGAATTCGTGAATGCTAGATCTAGTAGTCTACCGTTCGGGTTCGTATAAGAATTCACTTGAACCAGCCCGCACGCAGAGATGGATTCGGTGAGATTGAGTTCTTGTTCACTGGAAGCGTTCGAAGGTATAAACCCATTAACGTCCTCATCGAAGCACCATTGCAGATGAGGAAGATTGTACTCCCCGAAGAGTAGAATAATGTCATTGTCCGACAAACGATCCGATAAGTTCTGGACAGCCGTAGCGTGAGCCGAATATAAACTTGCATCGGAATTCGGGGGAAGATAGATGCCAATGATCAACAGCGAATGGTGAGGAAGTATTACTCGTACAACAATTTGTTCAAGTTGTCTACAATCGTCCAAAGAAACCGCAGTACAGTGCAAATTATTTTTAACAGCTACGAAAACTCCACCACCCCACCACCTCTCATATGGAGAGAAAACTGAAGGTAAAAGGTACAGTCATCAAACGGCAGTTCAGATGAAAAGTTGGTGGAATAACATCGCCAAAACAGTGTGCCGCTTGATGGGTCGTATTAAGGGAAAAGTTCAAGAATTCCTTCGAAACCGTGACGCATTTTTTGTTTTAAATATAAGGAATAGTATGCAATTAGGTGAAAACTGTTTTCAAATCCGTCAATTCAAATACTAAATGATGTTGTCCCATTTCTTAGTGGGCCATGCTTTACATAGCTTTTTATAAAATACAATTAGACATAATTCCATTTGACACGCAACGTGCGTCGAGCTCATTAAGAAATATCAACAACAACCACTTTTAACGTGCACTATAGTAGATAAGCGCTGAGCAATTTTCCTAGTGAAGCTTATCCAAAAGTATCCCCTCTTTCAAGAAATTTTCATTTTTATTTAAAATTTGATTTAAATTATCTTCACAATTCAAAACGCATTGTGACAACTTCTCCGAATCTTGTCACTATTTACAAGGCATAGAAAGTAACAAGGATGAAAATGTGTTCCTTTGCTTACTGAACAATCCTGTTCCTCTAACGCACCAGTAACGCATAACAAAAAGGTTATCTACCAGCGTAACTGGTTGATCATGTTTACAACATATCAAGAAATATATAAATGCGGAAAATTGACGAAATAGGGTACATTGGCAGATTAATATATGCAAGATAACAATTCCAAATTTCATAACAACAATAAGTCCTCTGTTGCCAAGAGAAGAGCTCCACTGTTTTTTCTCTTGGTGTGACTTCTATACACAGACTCTTAATCCAACAAGTATTTCATTGAATGGTGTTTTCACTACCATAAAGATAATTTCCTTTGCCATTGTCGCCATCGTCGGACCCTTTGAGCTTGAGCTGCAACGCCCAAAATTCTTCCCACTGTACATTGCTTCTTCATTAAAACCAACGAATTCCCCAGACATTTAATTTCAACCACCCCCGCCGTACCGAGTCTCAAATTTCACTTCGTGCAACCAAAAGGGAAAACCTCTTTAAAACTACACACAGCCGAAAATTTCAATTTCTTAAAAAGCCTATAAAACCCTCACCGAAAAATTCGCTATTTTCCCATCGCATCCCATTCCATCGTCGTCGTCGTCGTCGCCGTTGTCTTTGTCATCGTGGTCTCTGGCAGCAACTGCAAGCACCCTTGATTGAAACAAAAGCAAATGAATTCGCACCCCTCGTGCGACACCCGCGCCGATTCATTGCTTGTCCACCCGATGGCGGCTGGTTGCGCTGCGTTGCTTGGGCCCAGGTATTAAGTACCAACAGCCGAATAACGCCGTTTGCCATTTCCACGCACTTTCACTTAATCAAAAAATTAATTCCATTCATTTTCGCATACACCCTCAACGGCCAGCAACAACAGCTGGTCTCAATTCGGGACAATCCAAGCAGACACGAAGGGACACTCGTTTCAATGAGCATCAAACCAGTCTCCACGCGGATTTCGGTTGGGTTGGGCAGCATTTCGACAGAAGACATTTTTTCTAAAGCGGATTGTTCAAGGATGATGAGATACCATCTTACCGGCTCGCACCGCGCACCTTGGTGGTGATTTTCGGGCTCACTCGGCAGCACACCGTTAATGTACTTGCTCATAAATAGTGGCAAATTGTCATTAGCTATTTATGCTGCTGCCGATTTTGAGGATGGACAGTTTATTACGTGGCCGGCTGGTTGGTGTCTCGCAGGGGTGGAGTGATTATGCACTACGTTGAATGGCTCCGTCCGGTGTCCGGCGCTGCTGGAGGGCTTCCCGAACAATGCAATGGGTCACTTCGTTAGTGATTCTTTTTTTATACGATACAAAGTAATTACTGTGTTTGGGTTGTTCAACTGGGGAGTTCGCGGCCTGTTGAGCATAAATCTTAATCAATTGAGTTACATAAAGCAGTCGTTTGTTTAAGGGTTTGAATAAATTTGTCACATAAGATTGGCAAATTTAATATAAATTTATGTATAGTCAACGACGACTTAGTTGAGAGAATCAGAATCTCACCATTTCGGTATCGGATCATATCTTGTTTATGACCTCATGTTTCACAGATAGGAAATCGGGAAATTTAGTTTGTTTAGTTACCATAACATTTCAAGTACACCTGAACAGGTAATTTTCTGAAACACTGCAGAGAAAGGTGGGGCAACCGTTCGTTATGAGGTTTTTGTGCAAAATAAAACGCAATGTTCTGACACTTGTTGGGAAGGTCCACCAAAAATTGATGATGTTTTCGAAGAATAACAAGCGAAAATTGGATTCGAGATTATAAATGAAAACATTTGTACCAACTTAGGGGATGTGCAACTAGAAAAATTGACTTTAGTGGGATAAATTAACGAGTCGTGTCCCAACTACATTCAATATCGGGGCACAAACATGTGATTTTTATGTCCTTCACTGTTTCACATTTTGAACTGACGCGATTGATCAAGGTGACAAGGTGTATCAGAGACACTCTCGAGTCCCTTTGAGGATTACGGCAAAGTGATGGACTTTCGTGTCTGCTTTAAAATCGCGTTAGAAGTTGTGATAAGAAGAGCTGGGATAGACACGAGAGGCACGATCTTCAGGAAGTCCATCCAGCTTCTTTGCTTCGCCGATGACATCGACATCATGGCACGGAACTTTGAAACGATGGCGGAAACGTACATCATACTGAAGGCTGACGCTAGGCGGATTTGACTTGCGCATCGAAGACGATATACATGAGAGGAAGAGGTTCTGGAGAAGAAAATGTTAGCCTCCCACCCCGAGTTCAGGTAGACGGTGACGAAATCGAGGTGGTCGACGAGTTCGTGTATTTGGGCTCACTGCACAGTGGTTCCTGGCTTGCCAAAACCTCAAAAATTAAAATTTATATTTTGTATTTCAATATTTTTTTTATCATTTTAACATATTAAAAGTATCTTAAATTGAATTGTTTGTGCAGTTCTGTTCATTACATATTTTTTTTATGGTTGTTAAAGTGTAGCGATATCGCAAAAATTTGAAAAAAAATCGTTATGTTTCTTGTTACTGTTTGCTCAAATATAGCAAAAACTAATGTGTTTATCAACTTGGTTGCTTGAGAAGAAATGTTCCTCGGATGTTTTCACGTCAAATTTAACGGTAAAAAAGAGTGTCTGCACTGTTTTATGTGACAGTTTATAATAAAAAAATTAGCAAAAATATACCTTTTTTCACATTTAGACTAAGCAAAACATATGACGGACACATCCGCCCACTATCCTTTGGTAACCAAAAGATAGCTAGAAAAGTTAGCTTTCAGATAGGCATTAATGTGTTTTGCGATTTTTTGCGAAAGATGTTGAAATTAGGAATAACAAGTAAAGTGTTTTTTTGGAAAATATCCGTTTCTAAGTTATATAATCTGCGGTGTATACTATATCAAGCTTCACAATGCCTTTTTCAAAGCACACCAGCACGCACACACATACACACACGCACCATATATCTAACTCTTATGGTACATGAGTTATGATTTTTTTAAACAAGCAGGTTAGGGTGGCCCCTAGACAATCGGCATTCTTTAAATATATTTGTATACGTTCATTTCTCGTGAAATTTTTATACCAGACACTTTAGGTACTTTTTATGACGCATATTTTTGCTAAGTTGTTATCTCTTTTATTTGAAAAGTTATGGCTATGAAAATATTATAATTTTTTTTTAAATTAAATTAAATGCTTAAAACAGAAAAAAGCTCTTGCAGTTTCTTACTAAAAATTAAGAAAAAACGATGTTTCCAATGAAATTAAATGTTTGAAAATCGATTTGCTCCATTTTGAGATATTAACAATCGAAAAAAGCATTTTTTTCAAAAAAAAAAAAATAGCCTTCAACTTTCTAATTAAAAAAGATAGTAACCTAGTTACTTGAGCAAAAATATGCATCATCAAAAGTTCTAAATGTAATCACAATGTTGTTTAATGTTTTTACGAGGAATTAACGCATGAAAAGATAAATAAAGAAACCCGATTTTAGTGGCCACCCTAACCTGCTTGTTTAAAAAAATCATAACTCATGAACCATTAGAGATAAAAACATTGTGCCTTCAACAAAGTTGCTTTGAATTGATTGTTCTACAACTATTTAGAGCACTGCTTTGGTCTATCTAAAATAATAAAAGAGTTTGTATTTTTTATTCACCAATTTTATGGATCACCCTACTTTTACTAACAAAAAAGATTGAGCTAAAAATATAAAACAACTTTTCCCAAGAAACCGTATACCTTAAACTGACGGTTTGGGTGCAAACATTTTTGTCTTCCTAAATACGGCTTTGCACAATGGTCATTGGTTTGGTTCTACTATACTCCTTTTTGATTGTTAAGTTTTCTTCGTACAGCTAAAAAACGTCTTTTTCAACTGTTTTTTTTTTGCCTATTTGTAACAATTTTTAGGTTTTGGCCAACTTTTGCTCTAAGTGGAACCACTGTGCACAGGTGACCGCCGAAAATGATACCAGCAGATACATTCAAATATGCATTATGGCAGGAAATCGTGCCTACTTTGGACTCCAGAGGACGCTCCGATCGAATAAAATTCGTCACCGCACGAAGTTGACTATTTACAAGACGCTGATTAGAACGGTGGCCCTCTACGGCCACGAGACCTGAACTATGGTTGTTGAGGACCAACGCGCGCCCTTGGTGTTTTCGAATGGAAGGTATTGCGTACCATCTACGGTGGAGTGCAGATGGATGACGGAATGTGGAGGAGGCGAATGAACCACGAATTGTACCAGCTGCTGGGAGAACCATTCATCATCCACATTGCAAAAATTGTGCGGCTACGGTGGGCTGGGCACGTCGTAAAAATGCTTCACGACGACCCAGTGAAAGTGGTTCTCGAAAGCGCGCAACGGGCAAGGTTGATTGACAAAGTAGAAGACGATCTGCGGACCCATCGCAGACTACGAGGCTGGCGAAGTGTGGCCATGGATCGAGTAGAGTGGAGACGACTTCTTCGGACAGCAGAGGACAACAAGGCCTTAGCCTGATCGGTAAAGTAAGTATGTTTGAAAATATGCTTATAATCAAGTATAAATTTGGGAACAGAAAAGAAGCCCAGATTAAAGTAGACTTATCACTGATTTTAAAACAAATTTATTGAGAAATAATGGTAAAACGTGCCTTTGAATTACCTTGCAATAATCTCTCGATGTGTTTTCCGTCGATCTTGTTTTCCGTACTGTAGTACCAATGCTACCGACGTCAGGGAGGCAGCTCCCACCCTGAACCCTAGCTAACCGACCCATCAACTAATGGACCGAGGACCAACGGCTTTACTTCCCTTCCGAAGGAAGGTGTGACCAGAGATTTTATGTCTCAGAAAATCCCGACGGCGCCTACTGGGATTGAACCCAGGCCCATCGGGGTGAAAGAGGTAATCACGCTTACCACTACACCACCGGCGCCGCTGACCTTGCAATAATAAATTTCTATAAAAACGAACTTATTTTCAGCAGTTTGTTCGGTCAATGTCACCCCGGTGTTCAATTTACCCCCGGTTTACGGTACCGTAAAGACTCGAAATTCAGACACATAGTCCACAAATCCAGACACTTTTTACCATGTTCAAAGATCAACATCAGCATTAGCATGAGTATGAGCATTATTGACCGCCCACGGTTGCTACTCTGTTATTGCCAGACCAGGGGCAACATTGCGCATCTCGAAACGAAAAACTTTTTCATACAAGCGTTCGTACAAAAAGTCTTTCGTTTCGAGATTCGCAATGTGACCCCAGCTGTAACTACACAGAAAACCAATAAACGATGCTTGAGACTACACCGTTCGAAAAATTGATGTAAATTTCTACGAGGTATAGCGCACATAAAATTAACGCTTGATTTGGCTCGGCCTACTTATATAATTTGTATCAATCTTTGCCTACTACATCTCTCCTTCCTTTTATTTTTAGTTTTATTTATATTATAATTTAGTTTTTCATTGAAGATTATTAATGTTATAAATTTCATTATTAATTTAATATTCCGGTTCGCGTTTCTGTCTTTTCCTTTGATTTCCTGCAGAGCAGAACAAACCGTTTCTTCCTCAATTTCATTAGTCTGAACTTCAGAGTTGGTGAGAACTTCATCTAAAACTATGCTTCCGGTGTTGAATAGATTACTGTAAATCAAAAGTTTAGCATGACTAACGTGACGATCAAATTCAATTCTCGTGAACAAATTCTTGAGAGTAAGCCTTGTTCCATTTTTCTTCACAGCCACATAAGGCTATGTATTAAAATTGGTATCCAATTTTTCACTACCATATGATCTCCAACGTCAATTCTTGATTCTTTAGCCCGCCTTTTTGTGTCCCTATATTCTTTTCCCTTTTCTCTTCTCACTTTATCGTAATTTCTCGCATTTTTATAAACCTTCGAATGATCGGATAAAACAATCATAGGTATTTTATCCTTCAAGTTTCTCCCTAGCATCAATTTTGCTGGAGCTACATTTGTTATTGAATGGGGTGTATAACGGTAAGCTAATTGGAAATCCTGTTTATCATTTTCCAATCGCTCTTCTTTGCGATGCATATTTTGACCGTTTTTAGTAACGTCCAAATATGTCCTATTTCTACCAAACCATTTGGAAACGGCGCGTATAGAATTGAGTGCATGATTTTATCACCACTTGTCTCACAAAATTGCTCAAATTTAATTGATGCAAAAGGAGGACCATTATCGCATACAATTTCTTCAGGGTACCCAAATCTTGAAAACATGGTTCCTAACTTGAATATGATAGCCTTTGTCGTGGTTGAAGTCATAATCTCAATTTCAGGAAATCTTGAAAAGTAATCAACAACAACTCCATTGGCTACTTCAGTGAAATCCAAAGCCAACTTACGCCAAGGACCTTCTGGCAACACTGTTCTTGTCATTGGTTCAACATTTATTTCCGATACCAATATACAATCTGTACAGCCTTTCACGTACTCCTGCACCATTATGTCCTTGTGATTCCACCAAACTTTCTGCCTCAGACTTTTTTTCATTGCATCGCATCCTAAATGTGAATCGTGAGCATGTTGCTGAACTTTCAATTGCAATGATCTGGAAACTATAAATCTGTTATTCTTAAGTATGGGTTTGCCATACTTGGAAAGATCTTGCGCAACGTTTTTTAATCATTCGATAAAGTTTTAGGCCATCTTTGAAGAGGGTAAGATATCCATCGCATGAGATCTGCCTTGGCTTGTAGCATCAATAAGGTCTTCTAAAGGTATTGCCATTGGACAAGCATCGCAAGATACCAGATGCATGATACTCTCGCTCTCCTCGTCGTAGCTTTACAAATGTTCCTTTATTAGCACAACCGGGGAAATGGATCGGTAAAGATTTATTTTCCCTGGCTGATATATTACTTTGTAGTTATACAACATAAGACGAAGCTCCCATCTTTCTATGCGCGCACACGGTTTGGCCCTATCTTCGAATATTTGTGATCCGTAGGCCGGAACAAATATCAAGTTTTTCTTTTGTCACCACCCCCCCTTCAAAATTTTGGAATATCACCAAGGAAGAAATAAAATAAAACTTTAAGTGTATATTTATTTTTCGCAAATTCATTTGGGTATGGATACTCGCTTTGCTAGATTTTATTATGTTGTTGTTGTTGTTGTTGTTGTTGTATCACTTTGTCCTTTTAAAGAATTTTCACATACATTGGTACTTGACCAGTACGGCATGACAGGTCTTTGAAATCGGATCAGCCGGTTTTAGTTGTTGAATACGGATTTCATCAAACATCATTGCTAATCTTGTTTGGCAACTCACTAGGTAAGACACCTTCAATCTGATCGATCCCTCTTGTTCGTTGCGCACATCTTTGTTTTGTTCCAGTCCGATCACTACAAAGAATCATTTTCAGTGGGTCGTTATCCGACATTATTACGATGTGCCTAGCCCACCGTAGTCGCCAGATTTTTACATTCGATCTAAATTTCTTAACTTACAAACCTTCTGCAATGATACTTAATGATTCACTTCTTTTCTACAGTGATTCAACAATTGCCGAGCTTAATCCAATCTTTTCAAAATTGGTTTAAAATTTTTAGAAGTGAGACCAAATCAGAAACGATTCAGGAAATTTCTAATTGACACTTTTCAAAGCAGATTCAAAACTGAGTCTGAACTTTTTTGAAGAGAGTTCAAACTTTCGAATAAGTCATCAATATTTTTCTAACTGAGCCTAAACTTTTCTGTTATGTTATTCAATCCTTTTGACGTAGGACTACGTCTGTGATTTCTATATGGGGGAACATGTAACAAATTCATAAAATGGAACATGTAACAAAATTATGAAAGATTTTGAACTTTAATAACTCAGCTTCCCCTGAACCAATTTCAATAAAACACCAATTGATTAGAAATATTTTTAAACATCTGCTCAATTTAAGTTTTTATCAATTTTCAAAATGTCTGCTTTGAAAATTGCTCAAATGTGCAACTGTTGCTATGATATATAAAATTATCACCGATTGCTTGTGAAAAGCGGTTTCCCTGAAACAGATTTCCAAGTTGAATTCGATCCGGTCTCACCACACAGTGTTTATTCAGTAACCGCGTAGTGAATGGTGGTGTTTTCCAGTACACAACGAAAGGCTCCCCGCAAGCAGCTAGCTATCAAGGCTGCCCTCAACCGCTGATCGGATTCAGTGACAATCAAAGCGTGTGGTGGTGTCCAGTCGTCGGCATCAGCAGCAGCAGTAGTAGTGCAAGCTGCAGCTCACAAGAGCATCCATAGAAGGAGGAAGAAGCCACACCGCTATTGATCGGAATCAGTAGCTCTTCGTGAGTCGCTGTGGGCCATCTATGCCAAGCGCGTCCCCCTCATTCCAAACAACACACAGTTCACTAGCCTTATGTGTGTTTAACACCTTAATAGCTCAGAATTACTCAACCATCACGACAAAACGGTCCTGTTAAGGACCACCATAAATTTTTAAAAGAGTATTTTTTGAACATTTGTCAAGGTCATCAATCGGATGTCAGTTACCATATCAAGATAGAGCAGAAATTAGGGCGTAACAGCTTTTGTAAACAATGACTTCTTTCGATGACGTCTTGAAAGTCAAGGCTCGCCTACGCAAATCAACATCACCATCAGGTAGGGTAAGACTTCCCCTACCCGACGGTAATGTTGGTTTGCGTGGCATGCTTTGAATTCGTAAAAATCATCGAGAGAAATCATTGTTTACAAAAGCTGTTACGCCTAATTGCAGCTCTATCTAGATATGTTTCAATCTTACATACCATGTTCTTGAAGACAGCATTGGGGGTGCAATTTCAAAAACCAAAGTCGGTCGCGGCAGGAAAGTGGTCTGATTTTGATCCAGAGATGATGGATTTTAATTCTTAATACGCCAATCGATAGGAATTTTTTCTACGAATCTTTTAAAATTAAGACTTTATCATTTTTTTTTCAAAATGTCACTATAGAAAATTGCACGAATGTGCAACTGTTGCTATGATAATTAAAATTATCACCAATTGCCTGCGAAAACCGATTTCCCTAACACAGATTTCAAAGTTGAATTCTATCCGATCTCACAAGTGTTTATTCAATCACCGCGTGGTGAGTGGTGTTTTCCAGTGCACAATAAAAGGCTGTCTGCAAGCAGTATGCTGCAGCCCATATGAGTATCCATAAGAGGAAGAAGCCGCACCGCTATTTATCGGAATCAGTAGCTCTTCGTTAGTCGCTATGGCCATCTGTGTCAAGCGCGTCATACTAAAGAGTATAAACAGAGAGACACAAAACACAAGCTCCTGCTGCAGTTACCAAATAAGATTTATTATATAAGACTACGTAGTCCTACGTAACCATGGCGTACAACCCCATAGGGCTGTCCCTTGTAGTTTTTTTAAGTTGTCAAAGCTTTCCATTAGTGATTCAACATATTCCGAATCCAAGCTTTAAATAATTTGGTTTGCTTTTTCTGAAGTTAGGCAACATTAGCTGATTAATCCTTTTCCTAAATGAATCCAAGGTTTCCTACATTGATTCAACTTTTTCCGAACTTGAGCTTGAGCTTGAGCTTGAGCTTGATTGACCGCCCACGGTTGCTACTCTGTTAC
Source organism: Ochlerotatus camptorhynchus (assembly GCF_037179485.1). Taxonomy (NCBI): domain Eukaryota; kingdom Metazoa; phylum Arthropoda; class Insecta; order Diptera; family Culicidae; genus Ochlerotatus; species Ochlerotatus camptorhynchus. The sequence goes on along the minus strand of NW_027040554.1, from coordinate 4,317,213 downwards.
TGCCAGATCAGCTGTAATTACACAGAGAACCAAAAGACGATGCTTGGGACTAGCAATCATCCTCAATGTGTAAAAACTGGTGATCTTAAATTAGGCAATACCAACGCCGGCCGCGCCCGAACACAGGTCAAGAAAGGAATGGGAAGGATTGTGTTGACATGACACTCGCTTTGATGGAAGCCGAGAACACCTCTGCACTTCCACGAGGAATCACTGGGATGTTGGATAAGAGGGTTGGGTTTGCAGCAGGGTTCGTTTTGGTAAACGATAAGCTGAATTGATGTCCTAACGATCATATAACGCGAAGGAGCTTGGGACTAAACCCACGGTCTTCTGCTCAGTAAGCAAAAACGTTTGCCACTAGGCAGACGAGCACCTTTTTAATCACCGAGTTGCTGTTATTACCATGTAGTCATATTAACAAATAAAACGATTGACGAATCTTGAATGTGGATGGGCCTGAGATTAGACTCATGATGTTCTGCTCAGTAAGCAAAAACGGTTGCTCTAAGGCCACCGAACCCCTCATATCACATAATACCGTTGCTCAAATTTGTGTATCCATTCAAACCCGGAACCAACGACAACAACGAGTTTCGCAAAATACACGATACACAAGCGATTTTACCATAAATCTCTTTGATATGTAAGGACCTGTACGCGTTTTTCTGCTCAGTAAGCAGGCCACTGTAACCGACGATCTTTCAAATCCGAAAACTAAAAACTACGAAGAAGTACTTAGGCCTTCATTAAGTTCCACTTTCACGCGACGTTCAATGACAGGGTCCTATCCAGGATTACATCTGAAAAATTCAAATACGGCCAACGCCCACCCTAAACCTAAACCTGTTCTAATCCACCTGAAATGACTAACGAATGGAAGACTTTGACTACCCAGCCATGCAATAGTCTCATTCCGTGCCTTATGGCAACTTGATGATTCTATTGCGCTCATCTTTTGGCACCACCCAGGGGAGACTTGGTCCTGTACCCAATGCTTAACTTATCTCCATTCCACTCAGCTACTCGCAATTTCTTGTGATATAGTGGGCGGAATATTATTATATGAGACAATTCAATGCAGACGTCTTTCCAAATTTGGCAGATCGACAGGTAATCGGTGAGTTACCACGATAGTTGCTATTCAACAACTCGACAACGTCCCATCGTCAACGCCTGCTATAAGAATTTCCCATTGCAGACGCCAACGAAATGACGTCATCGAGCTATCGATCAACTACCCTGGTTATCGCCTGGTACCTTATAGCACGATGCTAGGAGGCGAACCGGAAGAATCGATGAGCTACCTCCCCCCCTTGATTCAACTTTTTCCGAACTGAAACCAAACTTGTCAGAGCTAGTTTGACATTTTCCTAATTGAGCTCCAGATTTTTTGTTAACTGCTTTGGCATTTGGCAAGGACACAATCTTGCTTAGTGAAAGTATAGAAAGTTTTCCGAAGTGAACCGACAATTTTTTTAGCCTAAATCTTAAATGGTGTCCAACCTTTTCTGAAGTGGTTCAAAACCTTCCTTAGGGAGTCCAAACTTTTCTGTTGAGTGATTGGATTATATTGAATGTTAGTCTGAGCTTTCCTGAAGTGATTTACCTACGTTAAAAGTAGATTCCGCTCCCTTAGATCCCTTGCTTGTTCTTTTGAGATTCACATCCTTTGAAAATTAGGCTGAGATTTTTAAGAATGGACTTTTGTGTGTTCATACCTGATGGTAGATTTTTTTAATGCAAGCACAATTGTTGAGAAAACTGGGTTTACATTCACAAAAGTACGTATTTTTATAGAAATGTGGATTTCATGATCAGCCAAGTTGGATTTTTGCTCCGTCCTTTGAAGAACAGGCTTGGATGTTATAGAATAGACCTTTGTGAATTTTTACGTGATGGTGGATTTCGGTTGGAGCCAGGTTGGATTTCGGTTCAATCTTTCGAAATTTGTGCTTGGATTTTATAAACTGGAACTTGCTGAATACCGGAAGGACGCACCTGGTTAATATTCACAAAAGAAGGTATTTTCATAGAAAATTATTTTTTCTGTTATGTCGAACTGAATTTTGGCTTCTATCTTGTATTTTAATAGATGTTGCTGAATCCGTGAGGGTTGAATTTCTTCAAAATTTCTAGCCAGAAAAATTTCCCGTTAAGATAGTAGCGAAACTTCATTCTTCTTCATTCCTTTATTAAACATCGGACTCTGTTCCGCAATCTAGTGCCAATCACCAGCAGTCACGCTTACCACTACACCACCAGCGCCAGCCAGTAACGAAACTTATCAAAAAATTAAAATGAAACTGCCCATACACTTAGCACTTGCTAAAGCCTCACGCTTGGTTTGAGTGTGCTTTTTTCCACATCCGATAAAGTTTTGGAAGCATAACTGATAATCTTCAGGTATTGTTCCACAGCTTTCTGATACAATACAGCACCGAGACTGACTGAGTTTGCATCTGCTACTATAAACGTTTCCAGATCGGAATTATTAGGATTCTTGATCAGGGCCAAGTATCAAAATGTCGTCAATGAAAACGATCAACCATCCGCTAATATTGTCTCCATACGTTTTCGAAATAGTTCAGTCGAGCTTGCTTGAGCTTGAGCTTGAGCTTGATTGACCGCCCACGGTTGCTACTCTGTTATTGCCAGATCAGCTGTAATTACACAGAGAACCAATAGACGATGCTTGGGACTAGCAATCATCCTCAATGTGTAAAAACTGGTGATCTTGAATTAGGCAATACCAGCGCCGGCCGCGCCCGAACACAGGTCAAGAAAGGAATGGGAAGGATTGTGTTGACATGACACTCGCTTTGATGGAAGCCGAGAACACCTCTGCACTTCCACGAGGAATCACTGGGATGTTGGATAAGAGGGTTGGGTTTGCAGCAGGGTTCGTTTTGGTAAACGATAAGCTGAATTAATGTCCTAACGATCATATAACGCGAAGGAGCTTGGGACTAAACCCACGGTCTTCTGCTCAGTAAGCAAAAACGTTTGCCACTAGGCAGACGAGCACCTTTTTAATCACCGAGTTGCTGTTATTACCATGTAGTCATATTAACAAATAAAACGATTGACGAATCTTGATTGTGGATGGGCCTGAGATTAGACTCATGATGTTCTACTCAGTAAGCAAAAACGGTTGCTCTAAGGCCACCGAGCCCCTCATATCACATAATACCGTTGCTCAAATTTTTGTATCCATTCAAACCCGGAACCAACGACAACAACGAGTTTCGCAAAATACACGATACACAAGCGATTTTACTATAAATCTCTTTGATATGTAAGGACCTGGGACCGCGTTTTTCTGCTCAGTAAGCAGGCCACTGTAACCGACGATCTGTCAAATCCGAAAACTAAAAACTACGAAAAAGTACTTAGGCCTTCATTAAGTTCCACATTCACGCGACGTACAATGTTTCAATTTGCTCTTTACGTATTGTTCAAGCTAGGCCCTTTTCAAAATTTACGCGAGAAATACGCACAATCGTCACCTACCTCGCAAAACTGGTTCCAAACGACAACAAAGGCATAAGCAACGATGGATTGTTGAACTTTGCTGGCTCTGGTGGTGTAGTGCACAGCAAAAAAAAATGTAATATCGATCAACGTAATTCAAGCTGATGTATGGAATAATGATGTAGGGTAGATGTACCAGCCACGGCTATACGCTCCTATTATGATGTGCTCCAATCATGGCATATAGGATTTCCATAGGCCATGACTGGAACACACCACAACAGGAACGCACAGCCACAACTGGTACATCTACCCTAATTGTAATTTTGTAATTTATCCGCATACACCCTGGTCGACCACTGTAAACCAATCTGCCGTTCAGCGTTTTCGGTTTTTGTTTCTGGATCTTTAGTTGCCTCTGTGATATACTTACTTGCGGCATACTATTTTGGGACTGTATATGAGCGTGTACCATGTACGGTAGCTCATCTCTCATCGTGATGGTGGGACATAGCAGACAAATTAGAGAGAAAACAAGGAGGTATTAGTATTAGTTATATGTAAACAAACAAAACAAAAGTTAGATAATGCGGCACTGTAACTACTACTATTTTAGAGGTATGATTCGTCATGTTTAACTCAATGTTTCAATTGAGGCAAACTATCTATCTTACAATTACAAAAGCAAACCTAAATTTACAATTATATGCAAATGCAAAATGAAACTTGACAAATCATCGTCAATTCCCTTATTCCAGGGCAGGGCCTGACGATTTGAATCTAATTTTGATCAGTGAACGGGCACCATATGGTACATTTTCTCACCATGAACCTATCATTTCCAGTCTATCTGAACTATTTAATAAATGGAAGCCATAACATGGGTTACGCTCCCCCTAAGCGGGCCCTCCGCATCCTGTCTCTGTCTTATCTCAAATACAAAATGCCAATGGTATGGATGTATCTATATATAACTTGGAAATGACGTACAATCAAATAAACCCGTAACCCACTCACTTGGTCAGGCTTCAGAATCGTCCAGTGGGCAGTGCACTCTACACTCCAAGTTCCCTTTTTTTCAAATTTACCGCAAATTTGATATTTTACCCATTGAGTGTTGATTAGTCACAATGAAACATTGTGACAGAAGTTGAGGTTACTAGTGTATTAAATAATCTAGGTCCTATTTAGGATTATATCTGAAAAATCCAAATCTGGCCAACGCCCACCCTAAGCCTAAACCTGTTCTAATCCACCTGAAATGACTAACGAATGGAAGACTTTGACTACCCAGCCATGCAATAGTCTCATTCCGTGCCTTATGGCAACTTGATGATTCTATTGCGCTCATCTTTTGGCACCACCCAGGGGAGACTTGGTCCTGTACCCAATGCTTAACTTATCTCCATTCCACTCAACTACTCGCAATTTCTTGTGATATAGTGGGCGGAATATTATTATATGAGACAATTCAATGCAGACGTCTTTCCAAATTTGGCAGATCGACAGGTAATCGGTGAGTTAGCACGATAGTTGCTATTCAACAACTCGACAACGTCCCATCGTCAACGCCTGCTATGAGAATTTCCCATAGCAGACGCCAACGAAATGACGTCATCGAGCTATCGATCAACTACCCTGGTTATCGCCTGGTACCTTATAGCACGATGCTAGGAGGCGAACCGGAAGAATCGATGAGCTACCTCCCCCCTTTCCGAAATAGTTCAGTCGAGCAGCTGATAAACCAAATACTAGCCGTTTGTATTGCATTAAACCTGATACGGGAAACATTGTTGCTGTAATTTTCGAATAAATATACATATTTTTTTTATCAATCCTAGCGAAGAAATGAAAGTAGTTATGTAACGACCCTCTTCATGCAGCAATAATTGGTTTAATGCTTGTTTTATATCAAACTTGATGAAATATCTGCTGCCTTGTAGATGACAAATCATCTGTTTCATAATTGGTGAAGGATGATATAGGAACTACCTATCGTAGGACCATTACCAGACTCGTGCAATGGCGGCATATTGAAATTGAGCTGCAATCAAAATTCTCTAAATAGTTATTCACATTTGAACACATAAAACTTCATTGATTGACTTTTCGCTAGTTTTATCTATTTCTAATTGAAGTGAAATTATATGTTATTCTATATAAATTCACACAGCGGACTGGAACCCGAAGCCCCCTTTCCCTTTTTCTGTATACAGGATCAGTCAATGGCCTGGAATCATTTTTCCCTTCATTTGACTCTCTAAATGGCCTGGAACCTTTGTTCCCTTCATTTAAAGACACTCAATTGCTTCATCTAAGTGGACTTTCAGATAAATGGCGTGGAATCATTTTCCCCTAAATTTATTTACCTAAATGGTCTGGATTGTTAATACCCTTCATTAAGGTTGTATTAAAGCAAACAAAAATCCAAACTACATATTTTTCCAAAAAAATTCCAATGAAATTCAAGCAACTGCTGCTAAAAAACCCGAATTTATCCACCTATGGTGTGATCAGACCCTTCTTACTTATTCAAGTTTATTTATTTTATTGTCATTATCAGTGACCAAGCCCCCCACCCCCGTGTCATCCAGTGACGCTACGCCACTGCCTAGGGGTACCCGGAATATATCCGGGTGTAGTCTATTTGGTGAGGCTACCAATCACCTTATCATCGTATTTTAATGTGATTTAATGGGTTTCAATTCATATTCAAGCAACTTCCCCGGGGTACCCGGAACATGTCCAAGTGTGTCCAATGTGGTCTGGAACACTTAACACGACTTGCATTGATCTTATTTTTGAATTCTGTAGTAATTTGATGTGTCGCATGATGGTTTTGATACGTTTTCCGTTAAATCCAGCGTGAAGGCCCATATTCACCGGATCTTATTCCGGCCATATCTCCGGAACCGGTTCACCGATTCCAAAACCGTTCAATAGCGTTCAATGGGACCCCAAGACCTATAATTTGGCGCCGAGTTTGTCCAAATCGGTTGAGCGGTTGCTGAGAAACGTGAGCGCATTCATTTCGTTACATACACACACACATACACACATACACACATACACACACACACAGACAGTGGTCGAGTGCAGGGACCTGGACGAGATCACCACAGAAGAGGAGCTAAGAAGTGCGTTGAGAGTGCACTGCGATCTGGGAGATGTCCCGATGTCAATCCGCATGAGGAAGGCGTACGGCGGCATGCAAACGGCGGTTATACGGCTTTCGACAGCTGCAGCGAATAAGCTGTTGGAGACGGGCAAGGTCAAGGTTGGCTGGTCATTGTGCTCGCTGAAAGCCACTCCTCGGGTTACCAAGCAATTGGAGCGATGCTTCAAGTGCATGGGATTCGGTCACCAGGCGAGGAACTGCAATGGCCCTGACAGATCTGATCTGTGCAGGAAATGCGGAGAGAAAGGCCATATTGCAAGAGGCTGCACGAAGCATCCGAGGTGTATGCTCTGCAAAAAAGAGGACGGTAACGATCATACGACGGGAGGCTTCAAATGCCTAGCATACAAAAAGGCGATGGCAGGCCAACAGTAATGGAGGTAACCCAAATAAACCTCAATCATTGCGACATTGCTCAGCAACTGTTGTGGCAGTCGACAACAGAAACAAAGTGCGACGTTGCAATCATTGCGGAACCGTATCGAGTCCCTCCCGATAACGGTAACTGGGTTGCGGATAGAGCTGGGATGGCAGCTATACAAGTTATGGGCAGACACCCCATTCAAGAAGTGGTTGCGAGCTCATACGAAGGCTTCGTCATCGCCAAAATCAACGGAATCTTCATGTGTAGTTGTTACGCACCCCCCAGATGGACGATGGAGAAGTTCCACGAGATGCTTGATGGACTTACCGAAGAGCTGGTCGGACGACGACCGGTAGTCATCGGAGGAGACTTCAATGCTTGGGCAGTGGAGTGGGGAAGCAGGTGTTCCAATGCAAGAGGGCACAGTCTACTGGAAGCTCTGGCAAAACTGGAAGTTATGCTGGCCAATAAAGGCACCAGCAGCACTTTTCGCAGAGATGGCCGAGAATCCATTATCGACGTTACTTTCTGCAGTCCGTCGCTGATGGCAAACATGGATTGGAGAGTGTGCGAAGGATATACCCATAGCGACCATCAGGCGATACGATATGGCATCGGTCAACGGAATACTGTGGCAGTACGGAGGACGAGAACTTGTGACCGAAAGTGGAAGACGAAAGCTTTCGACAAGGATTTGTTCGTTGAGGCACTTCGTGTGGACGGGAGTCCCGTAGATCTAAATGCGGACGAGCTGACAGAAACGTTAGTGAGAGCATGTGACACGACCATGCCGAGGAAACTGGAGCCAAATAACAGACGGCGTCCAGTCTACTGGTGGAACGAGGCACTTAGTACTCTCCGCGCTAGTTGTCTCAGAGCCAGAAGACGTGTTCAGAGAGCAAGAACGGAAGCAGACAGAGAGGAACGAAGAGAAGTGTTTCGAGCGGCCAGGGCCGCTTTTAAACGAGTGATTAAGCAGAGCAAGTCGAACTGTTTTAAGGAGCTGTGTCGAGACGCTGATGCCAACCCCTGGGGCGACGCATACCGAGTCGTGATGGCGAAGATCAGAGGTCCAACGATGCCCGCTGAAATGTGCCCAGAGAAGCTGAAAGTCATCGTGGAAGGACTTTTCCCGAAGCACGACCCAACAACCTGGCCACCTATACCGTACGGAGAAGGAGAGGGAGATAACGTCGAAATCACCAACGAGGAGCTCGTAGTAGTGGCGAAAGGATTGAAGGTGAAGAAAGCTCCCGGTCCGGATGGAATCCCCAACGTAGCGTTGAAAGCGGCGATCCAGTCATCCCCGGACATGTTCAGGATGGTGCTGCAGAAATGCCTGAACGAGGGTCACTTCCCTGACAGGTGGAAGATACAGAAGCTAGTGTTGCTGCCGAAACCAGGAAAACCGCCGGGGGATCCAGCATCATACAGGCCTATATGCCTGCTGGATACACTCGGAAAACTCTTGGAGAGGATCATCCTAAACAGGCTGACGAAATACACGGAGAGTGAGCACGGATTGTCGGAGAGGCAGTTCGGATTCCGGAAAGGGAGATCGACGGTGGATGCAATTCGAACAGTGGTCGAGAGAGCTGAAAAGGCGTCCAAACAGAAGCGGAGAGGAGATCGATATTGCGCCGTGATAACGATCGACGTCAAGAATGCGTTCAACAGCGCCAGCTGGGAGGCCATCACCGAAGCACTGCATAGAATGAGGGTCCCTGACTACCTGTGCAGGATCCTGAGGAGTTATTTCCAGAACCGGGTTCTGGTCTACGAGACAGACATGGGACAGAGATCGATTAGGATCACAGCGGGAGTTCCACAAGGCTCCATCCTTGGTCCAACGCTCTGGAACGGGATGTACAACGGCGTGCTAACGCTGAAACTGCCCAAAGGAGTTGAGATCGTTGGCTTTGCGGACGACGTCGTCTTGACGGTAACAGGCGAGACGCTGGAAGAGGTGGAAGTGTTGTCAACCGAGGCAATCGACATGATTGGTAACTGGATGAAAGGAGCGAAGTTGCAAATAGCCCACCACAAAACGGAAGTGTTATTGGTCAGTAACTGTAAAGCGGTACAGCGGGCAGAAATCACCGTCGGGGAGCACACCATAGCCTCGAAGCGTGTGTTAAAATACCTGGGAGTGATGATCGATGACCGGCTAAACTTCAACAGCCACGTCGAATATGCCTGTGAGAAGGCTTCGAAGGCCATCAACGCGATAGCTAGAATCATGCCGAACAACGCTGGTCCCAGCAGTAGCAAGAGGCGTCTTCTGGCCAGCGTGTCATCATCGATACTGAGATATGGAGGTCCAGCCTGGATTGAAGCGCTGAAAACGAAGCAGAACCAAAGGAAATTGAGCAGTACGTTCCGGCTCATGGCCATGCGAGTCGTGAGTGCGTACAGAACCATCTCGTCGGAAGCAGTATGCGTTATCGCCGGTATGATCCCTATCGGCATCACCCTGGCGGAGGACAGCGAGTGCTACAGGCAGAGAGAAGCCGGAAGAGTACGGAAAGTTGTGAGAGTGGAGTCATTGGCTAAGTGGCAACAGGAGTGGAACACGACGGAGAACGGTAGATGGACACATAGACTAATACCGATTCTTTCGACCTGGGTGAACAGAAAACACGGAGAAGTCAATTTCCACCTAACGCAGTTCCTGTCTGGCCACGGCTGCTTCAGGAAATACCTGCATCGGTTCGGACACGCAGCGTCACCCCTCTGTCCGGAGTGTGGCAACGTCGATGAAACGCCGGAGCATGTGGTCTTCGACTGTCCAAGGTTCGAGGCAGTGCGAACGGAGATGCCCGTCCTTAACGTGGAGAATGTCGTCGATGAAATGTGTCGAGAGGAGGACTCTTGGAATGCCGTCAGCAGGGCAGTCACACAGATTATGTCAGAGCTGCAGCGTAAATGGAGAGAAGAGCAGCGATCTAGCAACGCCAGCTAGCGCTGAGAGTACGACAAGTGCATGAGCACAGCCACCCCCCGAAGTAGTCGCTTCACAGTGGTCCCGGGGGGATCCAGGCAGAGGAGAGAGTAAGGAATGGGTTTTAGTGGAGCTGCACTAGGCAACTAGTGGATACCACACCGTGCCACCTTCACTACAGGCCAGGCTTCTTGAAGCTTTCCTAAACCTTACTATAAAAAAAAAAAAAAAAAAAAAAAAAAAAAAAAAAAAACACACACACAGACATGTCCCGATCTCGTCGAGCTGAGTCGAATGGTATATGAAACTCGGCCCTCCGGGCCTCGGATCGATAGTCGGTTTTTCAAGTGATATCTATACCCTTCTTTGTAAGAAGGGTAAAAAACATTGGTTACCATGGACATAATGATGCTTCAAACAATTTAATCGACTTGATGAAAAGTTCTGACCAATCCACTTCTGATGTTTGCTGTTTTGCCTTTAGTCCACGTCTGAATTGATGATTTCCCAAATACCTTTAAGCCGTTTCAATAAATTCAAATTGAACTTGTGGACAGGCTTGCGGGTTTCGTTTCATCACTCGTCGCCAATGTAGCAACTCCAAATAGTACAACTTGTTCAGTTGAGTAGTTGAATATGAATGTCAATATATTTGGAGTTTCCAAGCTCGGCCTAATATTATCATTTGTATCAATCTTTGCCTATTATACATCTGTCACTGTTTGAAAAAATATCTAATAGCAATTACCTTTGTTGTGATACTTCCTTCAACGAAAACAAATTTTCTAGCATTGCTATTTTTTACCATGTTCAAAGATCCACTTAAAATTCATATATATTATAATACAACGCAGGCATTATATTTAAAAATTAATTATCCGGATTGACAAACCGTTCAGTATTTGGTACATTACGGTACAAGCCTCCTAAAAAATATTAGCGATATTTTTTCCAGTTCATGGTGCCATCACTTAGAATTAATTTTTTCGTAGCCTTTTCTAAACGGCAATTTTTCTTTATAGTTTATTAAGGACACTATTCACGGGAACAATTTTCCATACAATTGGTTTCACCGCTTCGAAATTTTACGGGCAAACATCTGGCAGTCTATTTAAAGGACAACGTTCGAAATGAATCTATGTACATGTCTTCTGCAGAGAAGCAAGCATTTTATTAAATGTTCACTTCTGTATGACTCCTGCATGGCGAGATCTGTGCCAGTGAAAACGCGAAGTGGACATTCCATGAACCTTCACCTTAAATATCGAATCAACAAATTACACCTGACAACCAATTTATGTAACCCACATCCATCCCTCCTTCTGTCGCCTTTTTAAGTAGCAAACCACACCATGTCCGCCGAATTTCAGTGTCGTAACATCCATAACCAGTGGAACAACGTACTTCACCCGCCACACCCTTTGCACGTACGGTCGATCCATGCACCCATACGAACGCATAACGTGATGCCTCGGATATCCAAACACTTTCAGCTCATCGATCAGCAATCGTTCCGTTACCTTCCTACTTCCTACCTTCACCAAACATGCGGCCGATGCAGCAGTGTGAAGTCTGCTGCTACCGTTTGGTATGCATCTATGAACGAATGGCACCACTTGTGACACACTTACCGCGATCCTCCACGAAATTGGCGATGCCGAGATGATGCTGGTTGCATACCAAGTGGGTCCCACGTGCACCGAACCGAAAATGGTTCGCCGGAGAAAGACGCAGAAAGCAACTTCGGAAAGGAAGGCGGAAGCGTGCATCGAATCAAAGGTAATTGGGAATTCGATAATCGCCTCGAAACTGTGGCAGTTTCGCTGTACTTTTCCTATGATGGGCAAATGCAGCTCGCGTTGGGATGCAATTTCTGGGTAAGGTAGACATTATTGAGTAATCTGCACCGGAAGAACCTTCAAAGAAAAAGAAAAAAAGCTATTACGTTATCTTTCGTTGTCGTTTGATTTTTCATAATGCTCAAGATATCTTGTAATTAGGTCTTATAACCGACTGACATGTGGTCGAACGACGAAGGGTCGAATGGACAAGTTTCTTTCAAATTTTTCTAAGGTGCAATATTCGCTGTATAATTTTCTCACGTTTCCATGCTCTTAAAATACTTGAAGATGCCTGATTTGGAAAATGTGTTCAATCCTGTTTTGAACCGTACAGCTGATATTTTTTTCAAATCCGTAATATTTTCATCATGATTGTGGAGTAATATTTAAGTGACCGATTGCCGATGCGAAAAAACGTATTTCGGCCATAAGATGTGAAACCCTCAACTAACATACAGATTGGATTTGGTTGGTATTCCGTACAAATTGAGTCATCTTGAGTGCGCTAGGATCGACGATGTCATCTGGAAGTCGGTGAATAGAAATTTCACTTCCGTGCGACCAACGACAACGGCAGCAAGACTGATGGTTGCCTTCCTCAGTAGAAAGCGAATGCCATGCAAAAATGGGCATTGTTTTGCATAAAAGCTCCACTTTTCTCCCCCGCAGCAACATACCGAACCTAAATGGAGCACGATTTACATGGATGATGGAACGGGGATTGGAATAGGAAGACATTCCTCTGTTTCAAACCAGGCGGCACGTCATGCTTCAACTTCTGAATGGCTGCAAGCTGTGTAGGCTGGAGCTGAGGATGGATTGACTTGCCTTGCCAGTGTGATAACAATAGATCAATTTAAGTGCACTTTTACTTGTGCAAACCCAACTGAAATGTTCATGTTTTGGAATGTTGGGATATTTTGCTTAAATGAAGGCAAACGCTGGGATCGTTAACAAATGCTGAAAATTCACCCTATTCGGGATGTTGATAACAAAACAAAGAACAGACATACAGACCTAAAAAAAAGGTGTATTTTTCGGTGCTCTTATACTGACGTATTCGAGCACCACTTATGCCATGAAATTCATGCATATGCACAGGGTGGACATGCTCGTTCTTTACACTAGGCCGGAACAAATCTCAAGTTTTTCTTTTGTCAATTTTGAAGGCCCCCCTTCAATTTTTTTGAATATCACAAAGGGGTTGTGTTTATTTTTCGTGTATCGCAAATTCATTAGGGTATGGATACTCACTTTGCTAGATTTTATTATGTTGTAGAATATCACCATGTTCTTTTAAAGAATGTTCACATTAATTGGTACTAAACCAGCACGGCATGCTAGGTCCTTGAAATTGGATCAGCCGGTTTCAGTTGAAAACGGATTTCGTCGAACATCAATCTAATTAATACTAATCTTGTGTGGTAACTCACTAGGTAAGCTGCCTTCAATCTGATCAATCCCTCTTGTTCGTTGCGCACATCTTCATCTTGTTCCAGTCGGGTTGCAACCAAGAACCATTTACATTGGGTCGTTATCCGACATTTTTACGATGTGCCCAGCCCAATGTAGTCGCCAGATTTTTGCATTCGATCTAAATGTTTTAACTTGCAAACCTGCTGCAATGATATTTAATGATTCAATTCTTTTCTTCAGCGATTGAACAATTTACGAGCTAAATCCAATCTTTTCAAAATAGGTTTAAAAGTTTTAGAAATGAGACCAAATCAGAAACGATTCAGGAAATTCCTAACTGAGGTGACACTTTTCAAAGCAGATTCAAAAATGAGTCCGAACTTGTTTGAAGTGAGTTCAAACTTTCGAATAACTCATCAACATTTTTCTAACTGAGTCAAAACTTTTCTGTTATGTTATTCAATCCTTTTTTAAGTTGTCAAAGCTTTCCTGAAGTGATTCAACATATGCCGAATCTAAGCTTGAAAGAATTGGTTCCGCATTTTCTGAAGTGAGGCAACATTAGCTGATTTAATCCCTTTCCTAGATGAATCCTATGTTTCCTGCATTGGTTCAACTTTTTTCGATCTGAATCCAAACTTGTCAGAACGGGTTTGACACTTTCCTAAGTGAGCCCCAGATTTTTGTTAACTGCTTTCTCATTTGGCAAGGACACAATCTTGTGTGTGAAGCGACACTTTTTTTAGCTTAAATTTTCCAAATGGAGTCCAATCTTTTCTGAAGCGGTTCAATACCTTCCTTAGAGAGTCCAATTTTTTTTTTATATCTTTATTAATGAGACTTTCAGCCCTGGGCTGGTTTGTCTCCGGCACCAAAATTTTCTGTTGAGTGATAGAATTATATTTAATGTTAGTCTGAGCTTTCCTGAAGTGATTTAACTAGCTTCTAACGTAGATTCTGCTCCCTTAGACCCCTCCCTCGTTCTTGTGAGATTCACATCCTTTGGAAATTAGGCTGAGATTAAAAAAAAAATTGATCTTCGTGTATTCCTACCTGATGGTAGATTTTTTTAATTGCAAGCAACATTGTTGAGAAAACTGGGTTTTCATCCACAAAAGTACGTATTTTTATAGAAATTTGGGTTTTTTTTTTGATCAGCCAAGTTGGATTTTGGCTCCTTCCTTTGAAAAACAGGCTGTTGAGGAGTGACATCTCCGTCCCCTTTAAACTACAACCCTGATGTCCACTGGATATAACTGCGGCCGCTTCCTATTGTTCTGCCGATCATCCATCCAGTAGACAAGTCAGAGCAGAAACTGGTAGGAAGCCTGAAGTGATAAACAACCCTTCGTGTCTACCTACAATGAGAGTAGCCGATACGGAGTGAGATGCCAGGCTGTATGGGAGATTGTAGGAGTCACTGCGTATTCTAAACGCAGTGGTGAATATGCTCGTGGGAGTTGAGGCAGTAGTAAGAGAGAGATCTCATTCTCCCTGTTCCAACGGATGACCCCGAACTTCATCGATCGTCGGTCTGTGGATGACCAGTGGTATTTTAGGAGCAAATAGTCAGTTAGCATTGTCCGATCGTTAGCGCCGGTCAAGAGCCACGCATGGCTAGTTTTTATCGTTTAGATTAAGTGTCCATTGTTAGTTTAAGGCAATAAATGTAGTTTGTGTAGTTAGTGTTTTTTGGTTAAATAGAGTGTTGTAAATAAATTGAGTGTTAATAGTATAAACTTGACATGGAAATTGATTAAATGGACGAATGTGCTGTGTTATAAAGAATGTGGATGGAAGGAACCTCAAAAAGAAACCAATCGAAGCGACTACATCCGCTCTTATAAATGTGCCCAAGAAGGTCCCACCCCAGAAATGGCAGTGCCTTTTATTAACCCCCCCCCCCCCACGCCTCTGGAAGGACATTGGAAGGACGGTCAAAAGGTCTGACTATAGCGCTATCGGATTTGGAATGGCGCTCAACGGCCACTATTCATCTCGGGAATAATGCACCAAAACGCCATCATATCACCGAAAAATATGAAGGTTTCGCGCCATCGCGATCCCGAAAAATTGCTTAAACAAAACCATCATTCACAACTTCACACTGTACCACCTTTGCTGTAATAAATGAATCGGGACTGGAGCTACCTGAATATCCATCGCAACAAGGTGCAATCTATGCAAACCGCACTCTTCGCAACTCACAGGAACATGTGGAAACCTCATAATAATTCGAATATGGATTCTGGCATCTGCATAATTGGATTGAACTATGGAACATCAAATCATTGGCATCATTGGATGAACGGAATCTACCTCACTTCACTTGATAGCTGCATGGACGTTGAACACTGAAGCAGTGAAATCTCCTGGTTTCACAGGTAAATAAATAAAGTGCAATGTATGTGTCCCGCCGAAGCGGATCAATATTTCGTTCTAACACTCATCTTTTGACGTCTGGTCACATGCACTTACACTGGAGCTTGTCAACACTGGACACCAAGTTTTGGAATGGTCATCACTTTAACTAAAGTTTGTGAACGGGAATCACTTATGGACTTCTGGAATCACCTCGGTTTACGAATTCTGACGGATTTTGTAAACATCCCAACTACCAACACAACGATCGCAATCAAGGCACGTGATGAATCCCTTCTCATCTTACACTACCAACATCGGTTTGGATCACACACGAAGAGGGAGCTTCAACAGTCATTTTGCCAGGTCAGTACACTTAATGGTATATGTCCACCGAAGCCTGGACATAGGATACTACACCCGTTAATACAAATTATCCTCTTCATGTAAACATCACCACGCGATCTATTCATCGAGGTTACCACCACCGAGTAAAGATCACGAATACTGACTGGTAGGGCATTGGAACCCAGCACTGATTTCGACGATCCTCAACCAAAACAATAAAAGCTGGAATTAAACGGAAACACTCTTTTCTCTTACCAATCGTATTTGTGTTGGACACGCAATTACGGGATACTAATGATCGAATGAACGTTAGACTCGACGTAGGAACACTCTTACCAAGGTTTGGTTACGGCAAGATTCGAATAGGATACCTATCGAGAAACAAAACTGGTCACCCTATCATAATTCTCAATGTATGTCTGATCAACCTGGCTCAGACAATAGGACGCTTGATTGGTATTCTGCAACCGCTCTCTCAGATTCTCTCTGTTTACTACAGCGGACGAGATCGTCGAGCAACTACTTCAATGCGATCACGATATCACAGCACCACGACAACGGTTGTTTTGAATACGACGACGATCGACGAAGGCTCAACACATCTGTAGGATCAGCTGTTCGATGCATTTTGAATGAGGACTCACTCTATTTCGGATTACGGACTACTGTCGAATGCTTCAAGCAGGAAAAGATACACGGTGTATATGGATAGTACGATTTTGATTTCCCACCGATGGGATTAATGCATACTGGAAAGGTTGGACGAATAGTTCATAAAGAGACAAACCAAGGAACATTAAATCCAGATCTCCACCAATTTTGATTTACTACCACCACCACTATCTATCGGTATTTGTATTGTTGCTAGGGCAACGATTCAACGATTCCATTCCTATTCTGGTCATTTGGCGATCACGTGGCAAAAACCAATCTACTACGTGATTTTGGATGCTGTTGTTAAGGACAACCATAGCAAATACAACCAACTCCGCACTGCGAGCAACAGGTGCTCGTAGAACCCAACTCGATTTACTTTCCAATTGTAAATAGGACATCGAATTATAATTTCGAACCCGAGCGCTACTGGGGGTAGTGCTCAATTTAAAAGAGACAAATGATTGGAACATCGTTTGTCTGGCGGACGAAGACGTTTTCCACGGTTGCTCGAGGAACAAAGTAGTAACCGGCGTCTTTCAAGAACCCGTTATCATCAAGGAATGACGAACAGTATCGGAACTCTATTGCCAAATCCGATAGAGCTACAATCCAATGGGCACGGATGAATGGAACCACATGTTAACAAAGGGTGCGGATGGGTCTTAAGGAAAGGAGGAGAAAGGGATCAGGATAAAGACCATTCTCATTAAGGATCAGGATGAAGGGAATTTCCAATCGTGGATTAGATTTCGATGGAATGTCGGAATAGATCAAAGGGAAAAGGAACAGCAAACAACAAATCACCACTAAGATAAATAGGATCACTGCTGAAAGGAATCGACAGTAACATCAACTGGAACTGTTCAGAAATGTAGGACATTTCAGGGTGGGTGAGTATGTTCGGGAGCAGCGTGAATACCACCCACCCAAGGATACAACCCTGGGTAGACAAACTCTCTAATCTCTGCGACGGACACACATCATCGATCGATTTGGAGAGATCACATGATTACGGGTGATCGGGTAGATCCTACATCTACAAAATTAGAGATATATAGTTGCAATCTGCCTGGTATGGTAAACGGATCCAAGGGCCCTACTTGGGCGTCAATATCAAATGTTTTATGTATAAATGTAAATACGTTGTGCGTTAAATAAAGTAGTTTTATTGTAAAGTGTCAGTGTAATGTAAAACCCGTGTTTTTTGTAACCAACGATGGCCGAAACATTCCCGTAAGACACCATGAAGGACAGGATATTGGACCCCATTTCCACCGGGCAAATATATGTCAGCCAGAGGCTTTTACCCCCTTTCGATGTTGTGGGTTGGATGGAAAAGGCCCCAACACAGGCTTAGAGGTTATAGAATAGATTTTTGTGAGTCCATACGAGATGGTAGATTTTTTTGAAGCCAGGTTGGATTTCGGTTCAATCGTTTGAAGTTTGTGCTTGGATTTTATAAAATGGAAGTTGCTGAATACCGGAAGGACGAACCTGGTTAATTTTCACAAAAGAAGGTATTTTCATAGAAAATTAATTTTTCTTTTTTGCCGAACTGAATTTTGGCTCCTATTTTTGAAAAATGAGCTTGTATTTAATAGAATAGAAATTGCTGAACCCATACGTGAGGGTTGAATTTCTTCAATTTTTTAGAATAAATTTACCAAAGTACGTATTTTAATAAAAACTTTGATTTTCTGTTCTGCCAAGTTGAATTTCGGCTCCGATCTTTGAAAATAGACTTGGATTTTATAGAATGGACCTTGCTGAATCCATACGTGATGGTACATTTTTTGAAGCATGCACATTTTTTTTAGAAGCACGGTGGTTTGAATTCTCAACAGTAGGTATTTTTATAAAATTTGGGTTTCGTGTTCAGCCAAGTTGAATTTCGCCTCCTTCTTTTGAAAATAGGCGTGGATTTTACAGAATTGCTGAATCCATACGTATTTTCATAGAAATTTGGTTTTTCGGTTCTGTCAAATTGCATTTCGGCTCATATCTTTGAAAAATGGGCATGTATTTTATAAAATGGACCTTAAAGGTTGAACCAGGTTTGTGATTCAAAAAGATTTTTTTTTTTAATTTGGTTTTCGTTTTCTGCTAAGTGGGATTTTGACACTGTCCTGAATGTTGTGCTTAGATTTTATAGAATTGGCCATACCAAATTCATATGTGACGATAATCTTTTTAAGCACACACAAAGCCAGGTTTAAATTGACAAAATACGGTTTTTATGTTCAGCCAAGCCAAACAATTTTGGTTCCTTTCTTTGAATATTACGCTTGGATTTAGTTGAATAGACCTTCCTGAATCCATGCGTCTAGTTAGATTTTTTGAAGCACACACAATTGTTGGGAAAACTGAGTTATATTTGGATAGGGAGGAACTATCGAAAACAGAACGTTTTTTATATGAACTGTTACGTTTGTGGTATTCCGCTTGATGGTTCATATTCATCTACATTATTACCAATGTTGTTCCTTGAAAGGATATACAAACTAAGGCGCGAAATGTCATTTTGATAATCCGTTTGCTACACATAATAAAGTCAACATGTGTGGAATTAGTGTCAAATATCACGGCTTCAAAGAAGTATAAGGCTAAAGCGAAGTCTAAGAAAAAATGTTATCGTTTGAAATATACGGTTTAGATGTAATGTAAAACGAATTTTAAATGTTTTTTTTTTTTTTGGTTTATGGTGCGAGCATTGAGTGACAAAAGAAAAGGTTGTGATTTGCTCCGGCCTAATTGCTCTTTTGTTGAAAATGTTTCGCTTAGTTGATGAAACTTGGTTTTACCTTAAGCAATTGATAGAGTAGGGTCAGAGTTCCCTGTAGACACGCATAGCAAGGGCGTAGCCAGGTTTTGAGCTAGGGAGGGGCGAAAAAAAATGTTTATGGAAAATTTGGCCAAATGCCATTTTACCGAACGCCATTTCACCGAAAGCCTTTGTGTTACTGAGTTTAAGGGGAAACTGCCCCTTGCCTCCCTCTGGTTACGCCTATGATGCATAGAATATTTAAATGACAATACTTTCATCTCTTCCTTACTATATATTTTCCCTAGCTCGATAAATACCATGATCCCTTCGATTTTCCAAGCATGCTTCTTTCCATAAGTCGATACAGCTATCTCCCGAAAAACGCGTTACCCACTGAGTTGGACCCACCGCTTTTTCTCGGCGAGGTTTCAACCAGTCGGTCTGATTTTTTGCATGTGAGTAGGGTCAATGGAGAACTAGTCACTCGCAGAAAATCAGAGCGCTTGGTTGAAAACCCACCGAGACAAAGCGGTGGGTGTAACTCAGTGGGTAACGCGTTCTTCGAGGGAAAACTGTATTTCCCTAGCTCGATGCCTCCCTTACTCAATGCGTTTTGGTTCATTTTTCCATGGGTTTTCACTCGATTGATTTTCGTGTCTGTCTTTTGTGCGTGTCTAACTGTCATTTCAAGTAGGTACTGCTGGAAGCAGGGGCACTCTTTCCCTGTAAACCACGTATAGATGCACCATACCTCTCATGATTTTCACATTTTTGGACAATCTGACACTTTTGGTAAACTGACAGGGGTAAAACTGACGAAGGTTTGCAAGTTTTATAAAGGTTTTATAGTATTCTACAAGCCTAAATAAAGGTCTACGGAACCCTCATAAAACCAAAATTGTTACTTGGGAAGTTAACCATTTCACAGCGGTTGACAATTCTTGAGCGGATCGAAAATCTCGGGTGGAAGGTGAGAGAAGTGGCAAAGGATTTTGGCGTCGCACAGTGGGGAAGCGAAGCCATTCGCGTGGCCAAAACCTCTAGCGCCGTTGGTTTGCTTTCTACAGCGATACAATGTTCTACAAAGTTGCTCAATATTAAAAGCGTAAATTCTTTCAAATTTGTTGAAACTTTGCTTTGTGTGTAAAACATGATAAGATGCTATTGATCTGAATAGATTACAAACAATCAGAAACATTTAATATTAACATATTAATGACGAATTAATTGACCGATGCGATACAATTCTTCGTACCATCGGCGCCGGGCACTATTGGTTTTGAACTTGTATAGTGGCAACAACAAAAGCCCCCCGGTGCGAGATGGTAACGATGTGATCGACAATAGAAAGAGCCGTCAAGTGTCCTCACACCACTGTACCGATTAATGTATTGCTTGATCTTTCATGTTTTGATTGCGGATGATTAGTATTTTGATTTGATTTATTTTAGTATTCGAATGTTCGTTGTTTTGTGTTAGCTCATAAGGGAAGCTATTTATTGTGAATTCATTCTGTAAACGTACTACCTCCGAGCAGGCAGGATGCCTCTCGGAGGCAATAAAAAGTAATATTGTAGTGCCGCCAAGTGAAGTTGGTAGTTTATTGTGTGCTCTGAAACGAAACCCTCCACCGCCTTGATAACACAACGTAGGGTCGCATCCTGGCCGAAACAGGTATTTATTGGATGGGTAAAACCATTTTGATAATTATCAGAGTATAAAACTTATACATTTTACGTATATAGATGAAAAAAAGGAAAACACGCAATTTTAGAGGTTAGTTTCCTAATTGCCCGATATCTCGCTTAATGTGAGTCATAGTCTTGGACAACATTTCTGAACACTTTAAATTACACAACTTTGCTCTAAAAACCATTCGGCTAGGATGCTCCGTTCAAAAGATCGACTCGAGCGCCACCTATGTGGCTTAAAATTTAACTGATATGAAACTTTCAAAAGATGGCGCTTTTAATATTGAGCAACTTTGTACAACACTGTATCGCTGTAGAAAGCAAACCAACGGCGCTAGAGGTTTTGGCTTCGCTGCCCCACTGTGCGCCTTTATAAAATGAGCACCATCATTTTAGGCAGTCCGAATGACCAAAGTAACAATCATGTACCCATCATTTCAAACTGTACATTGGACAATTTTTGACATATTGTTTATTGTTTATTGTTTATTGAAAAATTCAACTGACAATTACTGTCTAAATGAATAAAACTTAAACTAAATAGTTACGGTCAACGGTACGGAAAAGGCCAAGTAGGCGATGACGAAACACGTCAGCTGATACATTGAAGTCGAACATATAAAAAAAGTTGTTGAATTGCCGGCTGATTGCTCGAATTGGCTCGTGTTGTGTTTAATTCCGGCTCCGTGGTTCCAAAAACAGAAAGTTGCGTTGACGAAGAGACCTCTCAGGGGCATGCATATTAAGCTGTGGCAGCAGTGTTGGGCAGTCAATGTCACCTGTAAGCAGCTTTCCAGCGAACATAGCTTGAGCGACCGTCCGTCTCACCTCTAATGGCTCGATTCCCAGGAGACGGCAACGCTCCTCGTACGGTGGCAAGTTCGTTGGGTCACGCCAGTTGAGGAAACGAAGAGCATATCTCACAAACTTGCGTTGAACGGATTCAATTCTAGTGATCCAGCTAGCATGGAAAGGGCACCAAACAACTGAACTTGACTCCAATAAGGATCGCACAAGCGAGCAGTAAAGTGACCTGAGACATAGCGGGTCATGAAACTCGTCGGCAATTTTGAAAATAAAGCCCAATTGTCGATTAGCTCTGGAGATGATGTCATTGTAGTGGATTCTGAAAGTGAGTCTGCAGTCCAAGGTAACGCCGAGATCCTTTATGTAGTCTACACGAGCAAGACAGCGTCCGTATAGAACATAGTCAAACATGATTGGTTCGATTTTTCGGTGATAGGAAATAATGTTACATTTTTCTATGCTTAGACTCATCAAATTTCTTGAGCACCAGTCAGCAAAAATACCTAACATATTCTGGAGATCCCAGCAGTCCAAGAGGCTTTTAATAATTTTGTAGATTTTCGTATCGTCTGCATAGAAAACGCGGCATCCTGATGGTATCATCGTTTAAAAAGATCGAAAATAGTAGCGGTCCTAGGTTACTGCCTTGCGGGACTCCCGAGTTGTTTGAGAAAACATCCGATTCCGACGCGCCAATCTTGACATGTACATAGCGATTCACCAAGTTAGATCTGAACCAATCGACAGCAGTTGACGAGATGCCAAGTATCTCCAGCTTGGCCAGCAAGATATTATGGCCCACCGTGTCAAATGCAGCTTTTAGATCCATATACGCAGTATCGACTTGCCATCCTGAATCCATGCATCGCAGACATTTAGAACAGATAGACAGATAGTTAAACTGCACCAACTGCCGAGAGATTGAATAGCCTCGCAAGTGGAAGGCAGAGATTGGCTACACAACGTTTTAGAACTGATGACTGAATGCCGTCAGGTCCGGAGGCGAACGAGAGCTTCAGTTTGCGTGTTGCGGCTATCACCATGTCTTCTGAAATGCACGGAATAACGAAACTAAACACATCACGTGGCATCCCAACAGCAGCATCCAGCACTTGTGTTGGCGAAGCGGAGAAATCGTTGAACACTTGCTTGAAATGACGAGCAAACAAGTCACATTTTTCTCTTTCACTATTAGCCGAGTCATTCCCAAGAAACATGGAACAAGGCAACCCGGATTCCTTCCGTTTAGAGTTGACAAACGACCAAAAACTTTTCGGATTCGTGCGAAGGTTCGCTTCTGTGCGTCTCACGTGTCGATTATAGAGAAAACGATTGTAATTTCGATAACTACGACTCGCAAAATTGAACAGTCGTTTGTAGTACGGCGAGCGAGAGTTACAATACTTTCGGAGGGCGGCAGAGCGTTGACGTTTTAGCACGCGTAGGCGTGGGTTAGACCATGCAGGCTTTAGCGGAGGTCGTCGAGCTGGGACAATGCGAAAAATAGCATCTTCCAGTGCAGCACTGAAAAAATCCACTGCATCATTCACGCTAGCGGCAGTTTCGATAAATTACCAATCAATTTCCGCAAGCGCATTGTTCAATGCAACATAATCGGCCCGGCGAAATACCAAAGAGTAGCACTCAGATGACGGCGTAAAAAGAATCGGCGCAGGTTAACTAAATGACATGACGAGAGCGGGATGATCGGCATCTAGATCAATCAGTGGCTCGACCGGCAAGGAAACAGAAGTGCCCGGTAGTGCGGAATCATTTGCCAGGACAAGATCTAGCAAACGTCCATTTCGGTTCGGAAAAGTATTCACTTGTGTGGACCCGTTAAAGTTAAAACCGTCCAAAAGAGCACAGCAAGCAACGGGCATATGCGAAAGCAGTGGATCAATTAATGGTGTGCCACTGTCTGTAAAGTGCCACTGCATACCAGCTTGATTGTAGTCACCAAATACGAAAGCGGGAGAGCAGGGACTTAATTGTGACGAAATTGACCCTAACGATTCCACATGCTCACGGATGATCGTGCAGTCGTTTTTGCGGTCGGGAGGCAGGTAGATTGCGCCTACACTAAGCTTGCTTTGTGGAAGTTCTACGACAATCCACAGCTGTTCCAGTTGACTGAAAATGGGTGACGCACTTACGTAGCTGGCTAGTCTAGTAGATACTGCAATCAGGACTCCGCCACCGCGCGATTTTTGACTGTTTAGGGCAGACCGGTCAGTTCTGAAGACGGAATAGACTGACCCGAAAAGCTGCGATCAGTAAATTCGGTCGTCCAGCCACGTTTCCGTCAGCACAATCAAATCATATTCGGCCTCCGCAACAGCCAGGACAAACGAGTCGATTTTAGTCCTCAGCCCACGCACGTTTTGGTAGTAGATCCGGAGACCATTCGAGGAGCAATCACGGGAACTAGAAATCGAAAGGATATCAGGTACCGAAAGCTCGGAATCGCTAACATACTCGCCTGAGGTTGCAGGCCGGAAGCCCCCTATACCATCACCGACCATAGGACCGGGACGATGACGATGGCGGATGTCTGCAGCAAGCGCGACTGGGTCGGGAGGTTCGGAAGCTTCCTCAGTGCCTGTTTTAGGGTGTCTCGGATCCGAGGAAGAGCAGGTGGCGGCATAAACCTGCTGGTAGTTGGCAGGACGGATGCATACACATGATGTGGCTAGTGTGGAGATCGCAGAACCGGAAACACAGCTAGAAGTTGAAGCGGTATCAGGCAAAGGAGAAGCTGAATCGTCAATATACTTGCCAGTAATAGCTGGTTGGAAGACCCCCGACCTACATCTACACTCACGGCCGAGACGACTATGCAGAGCGCTGGCTGGAATAAGCGCGACTGAGGCAGAGAAATTAGGGGCTTCCACAGTGCTATCCACGATGCGTCTCGGTGGTGATGGTGGTGGTCCAGAAGCAATAAAGGTAGCAGCATTATTCTTGGAAATCGTGTAAACATCATGAAGCGTTGCACTCGAACACGGAAACTGATCAGGCAAATGACTGTATGACATATGATTATCTTGAATAAATGAAAATAGATTTGGATGGGTGTTTTTGTATCACATACAATGATAGAAGAGCAAAAGTTTGTATCGCTTAACTCGACTTTGAGATTTGTTCAAAATTGTTCTACCATCTTACAGGAAGTTTGGTACCAATCACCGTGGGCTACTGATAACGTTGGACGAAGGATTAAACAGAGGAAACAAACAAAAGGAAGATTGTATGATCGCAATACTAATTACAAACCGACGGCCGTAGATGAGCTAGATCTTCATACAGAATCTGAAAATGAACCATCTCACTCAACAGCTGAAATAAGCGAAGCGAAACAATGAATATCAATCAAATCAAATACAATCAAAAAACAATTGATTAGTTAGGTAAGTCCCGATTCTTTACATTGTAGTTACATTTTTATACCTGTGATCTTGACATTTTTACCTAGGGGATGAGTACTTAAATCTGTATATAATATTTATTAAATGGTCAAGGTCTTATTACAGTCTTTCTACTGGCTCACGAATTACCAAGTTCTGTGTTGACGATATCGAAAAAACGACGCTGGAAGCCATCAATCGTTGAATCTCGTGATAGCGTGATAATCTTGATCAAAAACTTGACCGAATTGCAGATGACATTAACCAAACATTTTAATTCGTGTCGTGAAAAGGGATTAGAATCTACACCTTTCATTGTGGTTCATGGAAACGATGCAAAACGCCCCGAAGGATTTTCGGTTTGGAACAATGAAATTTCGTATAAGCTGCCAAATTTACAGAAAGCACTCGATGTTTGTATGAAACTGTACAAAACCTACGGCATTGAATTCCCCGACAGACATCGATGATTTGGAATATTCCAGCTACGTACCTGTATACGACTTCGAAACTACAGCTGATCAAATTAATATCGCTGCTCTTTGCTCTTCCATCCGATGGTTTCTTGCATAGTCCCACGATGCACCTGGAGAAATAACTCGCTTCAACGGTTACATGATCAGTTGAACAAATACCATGGAAATCTTCAGATATACGAATGTAATGTGGGTGCTTGCACCAGAAAATACCAGATAAACGAAAGCAATACCTAGGCATGGATGACTTTCGATACTTTTTAAGAAATTGATTTTTCAACATGACCAAAATTTTTCCGAAGAAAACAGAAAGGTTTTGATGTTTGTGGATAACCGTACTGCTCATCCAAAATCTCTGGAACCAAAACTAAAATCCATAAAGCTTCAGTTCTTTCCTCTAAACGCTACTTCGGTGGTCCAGTCACTAGGCTTGGGCAAGTGGCTAATAATAATATTGCTTATTATTATAAGATTTAAAATAAAAATAAATTTAAAATTTAGATATCATATAACAATTTAAATATTACAATATTATTATACTATTAGTGAAACGAAGATTGCGAGCGATGGAGGATAATGAGGTTATTTTTGTTTACTTTTATTTAGCATGAATAGCACTTACATTGTATGTATTTAAATTTTTCTCAGGAGGCATCAGATATCACGGTGTAACAGTAGTACAGCTACTTTCACAAGCTTGGACCAACAACGTAAAATCCGAAACTTTTCTGAATTGTATAATCCAACCCTAAACGTTTGCGACTAATCGGGTGATGCCTACAACCGTTGTTAGTTTCCTATTTCTTCTTATATTCCACTTTATAAACTTCCTCTACTTTGGAAATATTGCATAACTGTCCAAAAACAGATGTGATTCAACTCCTAACAACACACACACAAATATTCAACAAGCCCAAACAAAACGCATTCAAAGTTGTAAGACTTTGTTTGATTTAAATTCCACCGCAGCGCCGGACGGTAGTTAACCTAGAAACACTTATCGGAGCGACGACGTCGAACTAAAAATCGAATTTCTTCCGATCCACGTTGTCGGCAGTGGGCGAACATGGAAACGGGGTTCATTTATTGTGGGTAAAAATCCAAAATGAGCCACACAACAATGCAGCCGCAGATGACAGCTAGATAAATTTACATCCATTTGAACTACGGCTTACAAGAGATCACGTTTATAGTTATGCCTATTTCACCGGCGGTTTATGTTGGGAAAAGCGACTGTGGCGACAACGGTGATTGGCCACGGCGCAGAAAATTACAACAACTTTGGCCAGAAAATGGTTCAATCTTTCGCGGGAAAAAGCTTTCGTCTTCGTTGCGACGCCGCTGCTGATGGTGGCGGTAGATGGGAAGGCGGCGGCGGCGAGTGTCACATTCATGAACTTGGCTCTAGTTTTCGCGCAGTTTGGACGTGTACCTCGGCTGGCAGTGCAAGTCAGTCACTTTTGTCGCTGTAAGATCGGAGGCGGATCGAAGGAGGGCGAGACGGGAAGCGCGAGATAAAGACAAAGTGAAACAACGTCAAGTTTGTGTAGTTTACGTTTGCAACTTTCTTTTCCGTGCTCCAAAAGTGCTATTTGCTTAACACCTCTTGCTTTTTTTTTTTGGTTTCTGTTTTGAATGTGCGACCGCTCTGCGGAGGAGAAAAGATGTCTCCGAAGTGGTTCGAATAAATCTGCGTTGTCATTTTCCCATATTTTGCCTGGTTTGCATGCCATTATTTAGCTGTGGCTTTTTGGATTGGGAAGACCGTTTTTGCCTACAATGGAATGAGTTCTTTGTTTGTGGTATGTTGCTTTTCGTGGAGCATGGCAGTTTCTGTGGTTGTCACTGATTTATTACATTATATTATTGGTTATATTGTATAGCAGTAGGAAGGGATGCAGAGCTACTTCAAGCCTATCAATCAAACCATGAAGCCAGAGTTTTATTCTGCCAGATATTAAACGGATTAACTCTAGAAGAAAGCTTGTAGCATATCAGTTTTCGAAATGTTATGGAATTCCACAGAATTGCATTTATGTACAACAAAATTGAAATCTTAATTTCATAGGTAGTAGTATCAAATCAGCGAATAAAAATTGTTATAGATCTGGTGCTCTGTTAATTTGTCGTTTTCATTCGCCTATGATATTCAAGTGGGTTTGCATCTCAAACAAATATCTTAAGCTGTCGAAAGCTCGATTTGCTTAAAATCAGATACAATATGTGTCAGTGAATCGTGATTTATAATTTCACCGCTAATTCTACCTCCCTTAGCTCAGTCGATAAAGGTGCAGCTACAAAGCAAGACTTTGCTGGTGGTGGCTGGGTTCGATTCCCGGTCCGGTCTAGGAGTTATTCGACATGGCAATATTTTACTCTTTGACTAACTTTGACTGTTTGATGCAAATGCGATTAAAAATGTTTGACTTTAAGATAAATTTAATAGAAAAAAAAAAATTGACTAAATCATTACTTAAAACATTCATCTTCTGTTTGTCTTAACAGTTCACAATAGCATTCACACACATTCATATTGATCAAAATAAAAACCTCATGATTAAGTTCTATTCGATGAAGTGACCTTCTTCTTTCTTCTTCTTCGCATTTTAAGCTTATTGCTAGTGGCATGTTAGCATAATGTGTGCTCTCAACTTCGTGTTCTATAGATGTGCTTCTACAGTTATTAATTGAGAGCTTTCGATGCCAGTATCATGTTTGCATTATTATTTTTTTCCTTGATTTGTTTTCCGTCGATCTTGTTTTCCGTACTGTGTACCAATACTATCGACGCCAGAGAGGCAGCTCCCACACCTATCGACCTAACAACTCATGAACCGGGGACCAACGGCTTTACTTCCCTTCCGAAGGAAGGTGTGATCAGAGATTTTTGCCCCAGAAAATCCCGGTGGCACCGACTGGGTTTAACTCAGGCCTTTAAGGGTGAGAAGCAATCACGATTACCATTATTATAGTTGTATGCCCGAGGAAATCGAGAAATTTTCCAATCCGAAAAAATCGTAGACCGGATCGGGAATCGAACCTAGGCACCTTCAGCATGGTATTTCTATGTAGCTGCGCCTTAACCGACTGAACAAAGGGAGGTCCCAAGTGATAACTTCTAAAAATATCCTTAAACATGCTATAGGCCTCGTAGTCATCCAGCAGACATCATATCTAGTTAACCATGCTTAAAAAAAGCAAAATTTTGGGCGTAGATTTACCGCAATATTAAAAAAAAAAACAAAAATTCGCGTGAAATTGAGGTATGCTTTGTTTTAGAACGCTTTGAAACGCTTTTTCAGTTGTATAAAAGTATGAAATGAAGTATTTTCAAATCTAATTGAACAGTCATATATGTCATTGAGCAGCACTTTAAACACCTTTATGGCAATTTGTGTTGCCTGGAATCAGTGTTCGGAAAAACTCAAAACTCAAATCTCATGCATGAGTTTATGCGCCTATGAGTTTTGCCTTGCAAAATTCAACGTCGCAAAAATCACCGATGAGTTTTCAGGTTAAAAAAATCATTGCTTTATATTTTGGCGTTATTCGTTGTTATTACTATTGTTTGTGCATCGGGGGTTGGAAAACTAACACAACATGCATAGGCATGATATCAATTGACGTTTGAGTGGTTTTTATGAGCTTAAAGCTGGAATGATTTTTCGGCGTTGTGAGTGTGAGTGCGTGAATATGCATAAGAATCTCAAGCGTGAATTGTGGTTGCCGCATTTGCACGCGAGTTTATTCTCGCAGGGAGGCTCAATGAATGAGATTTAAGAATGATTTTCTGAGCACAGCTAGGAATTCCTCCATCCTTTACTGAACTGATAATATTTTGAGAGTAGAGACACATCTTTCTCAACAGTCAAACCTTGCTCTGGCCACGTCCTTGAAACTGATGAGAATGGGAAAGGAACGTTAGTTCAACATTTAGTTATGAAAGATGCAGAGAGCTTACGACCTCTCATAAATTTAATGGGAATTCAGGAATAATGTTAGTAGGAGAGGGAAGCCATAGGATACACCCAGCCGGTATTACTGGCATAAAAGCAATATTCTTTTGAAATTTGTTCTGGTTATGTAGGGTTAGAATATGCCCACCTTAAGAAAAAAGGCAATACTTGTACCGTTTTCTCTAAAGATAACAGAACAATCAAGTATTTAGCGGCGTCGGTATCACCCCAGCAGGCCTGCACAGATACAAAATCTGAATTTTAATAGTGAAGTAAACATTCATTCACGTAAACTTGTATTTCATTTCACGAAACTGAGCAACTTGTAAACAATGTTGTTTACAACAATGGGCTTTTGTCTACAATATTTGCTACATTGCATGAAATGTCTCAGAACTTTACATGATGTATAATGTAAACTTATATGGTATGTGACGCTCCTTTCATGTGCATCATGCTGAACAGAAATTTGCACTACTTTTTCAAACTGTGTGGGTTCAATCCCAGTCGGTGCCACCGGGACTTTTTGAGGCATACAATCTTTGACCACGCCTTCCTTCGGAAGGAAAGCAAACCCGTCCCAAGTAACCAAAAGTTTCGCATTCAACGATAAAACTCACTTTAAAGTTCCATAAAGTTCAAATAAAGTTCCGACAGAACCTTCAAGTTCCATAAAGTTCGAATAAAGTTCTGACAGAATTTTCAAGTTCAATAAAGTTCAAATAAAGTTCCAACAGAACTTTCAAGTTCCATAAAGCTCAAATAAAGTTCCTTCAGAATTATCTTCCCAAGTATCCAAAAGTTAAGCATTTAACAATAAAACCTATTTTCAAGTTCCATAACGTTTTGAGGCGTACTCCTAGCAACTTGAATTTCAAAAAAAATAAAAATCAGAAAAGCATCCTTAAACATTTCTTAGGAACTTCAGGCAAGGCTGAAAATGTGGTCACAACAAGGTTCAAAACAAGTTCCCAGCGGAACTTCTCAGCAACTTTAAAGTATCTTAAAAGCTCTCTGCGGAACATCTTAGCAACTTAAAAGTTTCTTAAAAGGTCCGTCATAGCCTACATGAAGCAATCCGCACAAGTCTTTATTAGTAACAAAACTTAATGTACGTAAATTTGAAAAGATCAGTGACTAAAATAAATCATAATTCTTATGATTATGCAGTGCATCAATATTCTATCCAAACATAAAAAAACAACTAAAGAGCAATTTCCTGGATTCGAACATGTGTATTCGATATTCGATCTACGAACGCAAACCACTGCGCCATAAGTGTGTTGGAATACCAGTCGGGCAAACACCAATTTAAAATTCATCAAGGTGTTATGTTTCGTATTCAAGTTAGTCAGCTGGTACTGAAAACTCCAACAGTAGGTGGGACAACAGCTCACTTTAATATATTTCAGATGACGTAGTGGTTCGTACTGGAGCTCTCACGCAGGAGCACTGGGTTTAATTCTTCAATCAGCTCCAATACTGCTACTAATGCTGATAAATCAATAAATTTTCATACCTGCCTTTAGAAATAACTTTCATATAGAGACCTGACTTTATAATTAACTTTCATAAAAGTGCGAAAAATATAAAATTGGTGTAGAGGACAAAAACCTTTTTTTTTAATTTATTTTCTAAAAATTCCGTTCAAGTTCCGCCAGAAACTGATTAGAATGCTTTTCAATTATGGTACCGGAACTTTCAAGTTCTTATAACGACTTAATAATGAGGCTGTTTAGAATTCTATAGACCAATTTAATCCAAGCTGCTTATGCCACAAATAGCCTTTTATCAGAACTTTTGGTTACTTGGGGTCGCCAATGTGTTGTGGAAACCACATTTTCCCATCACCGAAACGCTTCGTTTTCTGATGAAAAAAAAAAAATACTGCATATTCGTGTCCGAAACGCTCGGAACTTTTGGTTTATTCAATAGATAATAAAAAACGAAAATTTATTAGAGGAATTCGTTTCTATTCTATTTTCTTCTTTAGCAGGAATTTTATTCTAGCAAAAAATTTCCAAACGCGAGACACTTTTGCTCTTTTCTAGCGTCCTTACCTTGATTCGAAGTAATTGAGAAAGTCATGTAGTATTCAACAATAATGTTTGGTGGTCCTGAGCAATGCTGAGCTATTAGGGTGTTCAACACAGATGAGACTGGCGAGCTGTATGTTGTTTGGAACGAGAGTGACGCGCTCGGCATAGCTGGCCCAAGGCGACTCACGAAGAGCTACTGAATCCGATCAGTAGCGGTGCGGCTTCTTCCACCTTCTTCAGTGAATGGACGCTGTGGGCTGCAACTCGCTGCTTGTGAGTAGCCTCTTTCATTGTTTACTGGAGAACACACCGAAAGCACTGCTGCTGCTCATGACAACCGACCGGACACCACCACACACGGTGATTGAATAAGCACCGTTCGGTGGAATTCGATTTTGAAATCTGTGTTAGGAAAAGCGCATTATGCAGGCAATCGGTGATTATTTTGATCATCATTACAACAGTTAGACATTTGTGTAATTTTCAATAGTAACCTTTTGAAAATTGATTTTTTTTGTAGAATCGATTAAAATCCATACGCTATTCGTCACGTGGTCGATTTTGGTTTTTTGAAATTGCACCCCCAATATGTTGCCGAAAGACGTAATCCTACGTCAAAAACGATGTTGATGCCATTTGTATTTATAACATGCTATGGTCCATATAGACATATTTACATCAAATATTGTGATATTTTTTTAAGAATGTCATTTGATTACCTTTGGCTTTTCACGGATAAAGTGATTCGAAATAAGTGGACAGGTTGTATCGTTATCGAGAAATCGGTACAAAGTACCGTGTAAATTGCGACTCAGTGGCACAAACCATGTATAAAAAATACCATGTGAAAAAAACCGCCAAAACCATGTAAGAAAATACTTGAATTTAATTATTTGTAAAAAATCACCAATTTCCATGCAAAGTTAGAATACACATTTTGTCATATGTCAACGCGAATGAAACCATGGAAAAATTATTAAAAATTTGAATCAGGCTGTAGGGTCAAAAACTGGAGCACTAGTGCCATAACTGGCTCACTTACCCTATTGAGAAAATAATAATCAAAACATAAAACAAATGAATGTTTTGACTTGGTATGTTAGTGGAATCTTCACAAGAGCAAAACAATAAATCAAATAGTAAATTCATAGATACTCTCAACTAGAATTAATTTAATCCAAAAATGTAACATAATCAACCTCAAAAATGCGCTTATATTTGATGTAGTGTAGTAAACTACAATCAGAGATATGAAATATGCTCAAGCAAATTACCTCAAACTAAATTTTCCTGAAGTAATATAACCAGTGCTACAAAATCTCGACAACATACGGCAATATTCACAATTCAAACAGTCATCGTCAAGGCAAACAAATGTCAATTGTCAGTGACAAACATATGCAGAATGACTCGAGCAGAACAATAAAATAGAGCCGTTAAAGTGGGGTCTCCTGGCGCCCTTGGCAAAGACCCTTTTTGGCGCCCCTTGGGATTCAACTAGGCTTTCTTTTTATAATTAACTTTCGAACAATAATTTAACAACATGAAAATGTCATTTATTTACCAAGCCTGAAACTTAACTCTACGCGCTTTTACATTTGCAAACTCCGTTATAAATGCATCCAAATCAATTCTAGATAGAATTTCACATTCAATCGAAATTAAAGCAAGATTGGTGAGTCGGTCCTGTCCCATAACTGATCGCAAATAATTTTTGATGATTTTGAGTTGGCTGAAGCTTCGTTCACAAGATTTTACGGTGACGGGTAGTGTGAGAAAAATTCGCAAGCTTGTCGTTATATTTGGATATAAGTCACCTAGTGAGTACTGCTGAACACATTTTAGTAGATCGCTTGAAGATTCGTCTTGGACGTCATTTAAAAGTAGTGGGATCTGGGATTTAAACACTTCCAATTCAGAAATAAGTTCAGCTCCATCGACATCTGAGGAATATTTTGAAGCAAAATCAGCAGCATATTTCTTCATTTCGTTCCATTCCATTGATTTCAGGTTGTTTCCATAAAGAAATGAAAACTCTCTGTAAATCTCCGCAAGTCCTTCGTACCTTGAAATCAATTCGTTAATCATTTTTTCGAAGACATTGTCAATTTCCAAACCAAATTGCTCGTGGAGAGATTGTTGCTTCACGGGTGCATCGTTAGATTCGTCTGCGAATCGTTTTTTCTTCCGCTGTCTTGTTTCCGGAAAGTGTTCATCGATTCCCATTTCACTACAAAGAGGTTTAGCCATGGAGGTTACCACATCAATAAGACCTTTACGCATTTAATTCAGTGTCGACAACAGTTCCTGGATCAACTTGTGTGCAGTATCGATTGTCATATTATGTTTCTGAAGCGCTTGGTTCACTTTATCAACTGCAGATACAATTTGCGTCCATAGATACAAAAGACAAATAAATTTGTAATTTAATTGCTCCACTAAGGTCGTAGCGCCATAGACTGTATCATTATTGAACTGATCCCTATTCGACATATCTTTCAATAGAAACCATACCGGGACAATATTTTTGCTGAGGGCGCTTATTGCGCGCTCCTTGGATGACCACCTTGAGTCGCTATGGCCCTTCAGGGAAACTCCTAATTAATTGAATATTTGGTGTACGTTTCCAAAAAAGGTAGTCATCATTGGTGAGAGGTTTGCCTCGTGAGTTCCAACTAGATTCAGACTATGTGCAGCGCATAGCACAAACCTGGCTAGCTCGTTAATTTCTAACAAACGAGCTTGCACTCCACAGTGCTTTCCAGCCATTTTGCTCCCATTATCGTAAGACTGGCCACGGCAGTTCTGGAAATTCAAATCATCGGCTTGGAGTTTATTCAAAATTTCATCGGATAGTCCTTTCCCTGTCTTTTCATTAGTATGAATGAAATCGATGAAATGCTTTATGCTATTTCTATCCAAGACATTCACAAATCGCAAAATCTGACTTATTTGCTCCTTACGACTTTTATCGAGAGTGCAATCGAACATAATAGAGAAATATTTGGCAGCTTTAAGATCGTTCATGATCTCCCTTTTTATGTTAGTTCCTAGCAACTGTACGATTTCGTTTTGGATTTGAGGTGAAAAGTAGCTCAGTGCATACTTATTCGCCTTCACATGAGCCATATGTGCTGCCAGCTGTGGGTGATAATGGCTTATCAAATCCAAAGTGTTGAGAAATAAACCACCTTCAGAATTTTCCCCGTTATGGCTATCGCCACGAAAAGCCAAAATATTTCGAGCACAAAAAATTACAACGTCCACAACAACCTTCAGAATGTTCCGCCATTTTTCTACTTCACTCTGAATACTAGATTGCAGTTCAATGTCGATCGTCCTTCCTAGTTGCAGAGATTTCTCAAAACTTTTCCATTTCATATACATTTCTCGATGCTGATATAAATTTTCAAGAACCTGAATGCACGGGTTGAGATGTTTCCAGTCGCTAAATCCGTTTTGCAAATCCGAGAATAGTGCTGCTTTGAAGCTCGTGTGGAAAATCAAGCAAGGAAAACAGAATAAGGCATTTTTCGACTCGCTGTACAGCATCCAGTGCCTTTTCACATGGTCACCATTCTTCAGAATTAAAAAAAAAAACAATGTCAACCGTTGTTGGCCCCTGTTTAACCAAACTGTCGGTAATCGCACGCCACTTAACCGGATCTTCATACGTTATGATTTCATATGAATTTTTGACATTAAACATTTCAGTCAGGATTTCTGATGTTGTCTCAATCGAGACTAAACTAGGTAACAAATCGCAGTAAGCCACGTTGTCTGTTTTAAAATTGTGAATCAAAAATTATTTAAGAGTAAAAAGATGTGCTGATTCAATTACCTGTTTTGAGCACCTCATCGTCATGAAAAATCGAAGATGAACTAGGCATGGGTATGGTGTACAAACCATTGCACTCAGTAGTGTTCTTTGACGCTGCATAGAATATTTGCTCAGCATAGGGATTGGTTTGTTTTGATAGTTTATATTATCCTAAAATTTACCTTTATTCGCATCCACAGCTGCAACGTTTGGTTTACTGTGTTCAATAGCATTTTCAGCGAGATCTGAATCTATGAAATAGTTAAACAAAACTTAGAACAATTCAACATCACACAATTCATCACGCAACACGATTTGAAATTATTACCTGTTTCACAATATCTTCCCGATTCCACTTCACTCTTATTACTATGAATCAACCATCCTCCAAGTTTACCAGAAAGTGAAGCTGCAACTTTATCGCGGTCTGATTTCAATTTTCTGTTCGCACTTCCTGACAATTTTTTTGAAGCAATTTTTCTCTGATTTGATCGAGCAGCACTTCTGAACGAAATGAATAATACGCATCAACTTTGACATTCCCATGCGAAGATGAATTCGAAACCATCTGACTTTCGAAACACTGAAACTGCTTTACCGACGTTTGTTTTTGAATAATGCTGTCATGTTCTCTAAAAATATTGTTGTAAATATCGTTGGATATTACCTAAAATGAACTGACAAAACTTTGATGATGAAGTTTTCAGTTTTCAATTACTTTCCCTTGCATAGGTTGCAGTTTTTCTTTCCCAGCCATGCTCTAAGCGCCCCTTTGTAACGTTTCTCTTTTCTTATTTCATAAAGGGAAATTAATATTTCTGGCCATACATCATGATTTGTGATTCGTATGGCGCCCTTAAACAGTATTTCTCTACTCTTATTTCATGAAGTATATCAAGCTTTCGGCGCCCCCAACCCGGCCAACCGCACGCTATGGCTCTGCTCATAATATACTAAATACCTACCCTATAATCTTTGTCATGACGAAAAAATAAATGATATTTTGACGGAGATTTTTTTTTTTTGAGGATCAAATCTAACAGTGACTACGTGAAAAATAATTTTGTCAATATCGCGCGAAAGTCAGTCTATGACAATGACAAATCTCAGCACTGAATATAACTCCTTACACATAGGATATGTAGATATCATGGAATCTGTATCCATCCGCATCTAAATCTGCGTCGTCGTCTGTAGATCCAAAGCTGATTGCTTCAAAATGTGTTAACAAAAATTTACATCCCACTCATTACGACCATATACACGCTACATTACCATCAATACACATTTATTCATATGTAATCATTTCCAAATCAGCTTCAATCTCCGCAATACAGCCACCGTCAGCATCGTTTCCATCAATCATTTCATAAGCAACGTCCAAATTGCACAACCCCAATTTTTCCCTCCCATCGTCTGGGGCTGCCTGTGTCAGTCTGTCTGTCTGCATGTGCGTACGACGCAACCAACTTCCGATCGACGCGACGACGAAGGCGACGAAGACGGCACAAAGGTAACACATTTCGGTCGAGTAAACATTTGTTATCAGTTATCGAACACCAATTTCCGCTCAATTATTCAAATCTATTGACTCACGCCCGTGATGTTCCTAGTTTTTTTTTCTTTCTTCCCTCTATCTCTCGTATCATTAATCAGCTGATTTTGGATGTGGTGCTTTTTTGGCACTTTGAGCAACCCGGCAATTACAGCGTCGAACGTCCGAGGAGAGGAGGTCGGTTTAGACACAAATTCCAACAATTCGGCCGGCTGCTGCGGCCATTACAAGGATTGTGTAATAGTGCGCTCTGGCGAGTGAGGAAAAAGAAGTCAAAATGTTCACCGGGGCACACGGATTACGCCAGATGTGCCGGATTTTATTTTTCTTTGGCACCGGCGTGGCGGCGGTGGCGGCTTCAATCGCTTGTTGTGTGAAAAACCGAAAACATTGGTCGCGTCTAGGCAAAACAGTCATACAGGGATTTGATGGGTTTGAACACAGCACAGCAAGATCGGAACTGGGGAAGGGAACCGGTTCGGTTTTAGATTGGTGAAAAGTGTATACCATTCGAAAGGGTACTTGTCTGTACATACACAATTTACGATTTCAATCGCTTCCGAGAAGCTTGCACTCCTAGTCCTACTTGAGAAACCCTCGTCGGACGCGGTTGGTTATTTTGGTGTGTCCCGAAAAGGGGGCAATTAACCGGTCAAGCTGAAGATTATTTCCGGTTCATCATTGATTCTGCTGCTGCCGATGGTGGTAACGGAACGTAAATGGGCGGTTGGTCATGTAACCTCAACTAGTGATTTGACGATGAATTGTGGGTTCGTCGGTGGTGATGAACCAAAACAATAATACACCATGGATGATTGATGGTTTGGTTGATGATGCGATTTGAGTGGTCTGTTTTTTTCTCCTTTCCTCTGACATTTTGGGAGTCGATAGTTCACGTGATGAAAATTGTGGTCTTTTTTGGTGGTTTGGCTTTAGTCCTATGTTGGGATTACGTAGAAATGGCTGCGTAACAGTATTTCATTTGAAACATTATTGGGTTGGATGAAGTCATTTGAGTAATAAGGTGTCTGACGAACTGGTTACAACTACGGATATAAATTCTCTCAATACTTTTCAGTTGCTTCACAGCGATATAAACGTGAAAAAGTTTATTCGTTCACCTCTATGTTCACCTTTTTGTCCTATTAAATATTTTTGCAAACAGTGACAGATAGCGGACATGGAGCTCAAGTGGAGGTGCCAGGCAAAGGTGTTATATCCTAGACAAATGGTTAGTTAAAAATTCGCTGTTGTCGTCGTCGTAGGCACCGTCATATTTGCCGTCGTAGTCACCGTAAGCAGTACCGTTAGTATGTTTAAAATTAACCATCAGCCGCTGAAACTATATGAATTATCGCGAATTTCTGTTGTCCATTACATGCCAAGTGAAATTCGAGAACGAGAACAATCGTCACGTCGGTCATAGCTTGTTATGATTGCCTGAACCATGCGTAAAGAGAAAATCAAAACATTGAACGTCGCGTGAAAGTGGATCTTAATGAAGGTCTAAAGGCCCAAGCGCAATAAAAGCGGAAGTGGAAATGCCCGATCTGAGTAAGCCTACTTGTCGGATTGAAAACTAGTTAGAACCAAATCGACATCGGTTAGGCTTCATGATGTCATTTGTGACAACCGTCAAACTTTCCGTTTCCGTTCCGCTTCCGTCCATATTGCGTTTGGGCCTTAAGTACTCTTTCGTTTAGTTTTAGGATTTCAAAGATCTTGGGTTGCAGTGTTTCATATTAAAAATGTATGGTAAAATCGCTTGTTTATCGTGCATTTTGTAAAACTTTTCGTTGTCGTCGGTGCCGGGTTTGAATAGTTATAAAAACTTGAGTAACGCTATAATGTGATATGAGGGACTCAGTGGCCTTAAAGCAACCGGTTTTGCTTACTGAGCAGAACATCATGAGTTTAATCTCAAGCCCATCCACATTCAAGATTCGTCAATCGTTTTATTTGTTAACATGACTACATGGTAACAACAGCAAGTCGATGATTAAAAAGGAGCTCGTCTGCCTAGTGGCAAATGTTTTTGCTTACTGAGCAGAAGACCGTGGGTTCAATCCCAAGCTTCTTCGCGTTATATGATTGTTAGGCCATCAATTCAGCTTATCGTTTACCAAAACGAACCCTGCTGCAAACCCAACCCCAATATTACCCAATATCCCAGTGATTCCTCGTAGAAGTGCAGAGGTGTTCTCGGCTTCCATCAAAGCGAGTGTCAAGTCAACACATTCCTACTCCTCCCTTTCTTGACCTGTGTTCGGGCACGGCCGGCGCTGGTATTGCCTAGTTTGAGATCACCAGTTTTTACACATTGACGATGATTGCTAGTCCCAAGCATCGTCTATTGGTTCTCTGTGGAATTACAGCTGGTCTGGCAATAACAGAGTAGCAACCGTGGGTGGTCAATCATGCTCATGCTCATGCTAATGCTCACCTCTATGTTCACCTTTTTGTCCATCTCAAATATTTACAAGCGTTACCAGTGATCAAGTGTTCATGAATAATCAACAAAGCATTTTTATACACTTGCAAACTCGCAATCTGATGCTATCATAATTTTCAGCAACGTCAGGAATGCTCACAAATCTCCGACATTCAGCCAGAAATCAAACTACTAATTTAAGGCATCTTTCAAATAAGCAGCAATGGTTTTTTTTTTATTTATCAAATGTTAAATTCAGTTCCTTATATCCGTAATACGCGAGGCTCAAACCGTCATTAGTTTCTGAAAAACTTTGTTAAAGACGGTAAATGTTTAGAAATTCTTGCTAAATCCAGTTTAAAAGTTTAATTAATGTTTAATGAAGGCTCTTAGCGAATATCACTGAAACCAGATCACTTTTTGCACGAGGTTTCCAAAAAATAAAAGAGTTTATTGTTGTACTCATGAAACTAGAAATTTTTTATGAAATCAGAAAACCGATCGGCAAAGGTCGCAAATTGGAAAAAAAAAATTAGTGGTGAATGTCGTGACTGGACCGAGGTTTCCAGCCTCGGCCACGGCAACACGAATTAGCGATGCAGCTCCCACGGGTGCGGCTGCTTCTATTGCTGCTGCTGCTGCTGCTGTTTCTTCTGCTGAGGTTTCTGTTGCTGCTGTTTCTGCTGCTGCTGGTGGTCCGTCACCTTCAAAATTCGTTACAAGAATGACTTCAACGAGTTTAATAGTTTAAATGATCTTTATTTTAGTTTAACTTGGACGATTACCATATAAATTTTTACTAAGTGATTTAATTGCTTTCTTCATCTTTAGGTATGGGCAAAATTCAAAATTTGTTTTACAGAATTAGTCCTAGACTTAGTACACGGTCGACCACCTTGGTGGGATTGGTTTGTTTTGTTTTTAGAATTTGAAGAAAAACTACTTAATACTACTATTTACAGCTTAAAACTAACCTACTCTACTATATACACTTAACCTACTATGTACAAATTGCTTATTAAAGCATGTTCAGAAAGATTGCATTTTTGAATAAATTTAGTTGTCATATCATCAATTTTGGAATCTACTTTGGGAATTTCTGCCTCTTGATGGAGGTCTGCTATTCTTGTGTCGAATGGACGATCTAGGATCATCCTCAACACTCTATTCTGTGCAACCTGGATTTTGTTCCTGTGGGTCTGAGCGCACGATTCCCACACCGGGGCGGCATAGAAGATCGCGGGGGCTATGATCTGTTTGTAAACAGCCAGTTTGTTTTGCCTTGAGAGGCGGGATCTGCGGCAAATGAGCGGATACAAACACCTTACCAAGGCGGAGCACTTAACTAGGGTTTTCTCTATGTGCGAGCGGAACAGGAGCTTCTCATCGAACAACATCCCGAGATAAGTAACATCAGTGGACCACTCGACCCTTGTACCATCCATTATTACGGTACAGGAGGGAGACGGTTTAAGTTTTAATGATTGTCTGTGAAGGAACATGATCGCTTGGGTTTTCGAGGCGTTGATTTTGATTTTCCACGTGGTGGCATAATCAGTAAAGGTGTCAAGGCATCGTTGGAGCTTGTTCGTAATTTCACGAGGCATCCTACCCTTGACGGCTATCGCGGTGTCATCTGCAAACAGAAAGAACACGCAACCGTCTCCTAGAGGAGGGATGTCCGACGTGTAGATGCTGTAAAGCAGTGGTCCCAGCAGACTCCCTTGCGGAACACCTGCTGGGATCGGAAATTGTCCCGAAAGGGAACTATTCAACGACACCCTGAACGACCTTTGCTGGAGATAGTTACGGGTGATTTTCACAAGGTATGGTGGAAAGTTGGAGCTACAAAGCTTGTATATAAGTCCGTCGTGCCACACATTGTCAAACGCCTTTTCGACGTCTAACAAGGCCATGGCTGTGGACTTGGATACAGCTTTGTTACTCCGGATGTTATTCATCACCCGCACTAGCTGATGATTGGTGGAATGCCCCTTACGGAACCCGAACTGTTCCGGAAGAAGAATGTCATGTTCCTCCACAAACTTGTTTAGTCGGCTGAGGATCAATTTTTCGAACAGCTTGCTCAGCGCTGAGAGCAGGCTAATCGGTCTGTAGCTTGACGGTAGTGAAGGGTCTTTCCCAGGTTTGCGGATCGGGATGATTTTTGCCACCTTCCAGATGCTTGGAAAGTAGTGCAGCTCCAAGCATCTGTTGAGGATGGCAGCCAGCAGCGAGTGCACCCTCGCGCTGAGATTTTTCAACTCTAGGTTGAATATTCCGTCAAACCCGGGAGCCTTCATGTTCGTACTGTGTTTCAGCGCTGAGCAAATTTGTTCCTCTGTAATCCGTTCTTCTGGAGGGACGGCACAAGGGGAGGCATCTAACGTCTGGACGCACTGCACAACCTGGTTCTCGAGTGGACTTGGGATTGTAGAGCCAAGCAAATGCGACTGGGCAATGTGCTCCCCAATTGCATTGGCCTTCTCTTCGTTGGTGATAAGCCGTTCGTCATTGACTCTAAGTGGTGGAATGGGCTTGGGGTGAGACTTCAGCACCTTGGCAACCTTCCAGAATGGTCTGGAACGGTCGTCCAGGTTCTGAACGAGCCGCCCGAAACTCTCGTTCCGGATTGAGACCATTCTGGAAGCGATCTGCCGATTCAGATCGACCATTTCGTATTTATGCTGCAGATCCCCAGTCCGCTGAAACTGGCGTCTACGAACATTTCTGAGCCGAATCAAGAGTTTGGTGTGGGAATCAATTGCTTGAAACTTACCCCTCACAGGAACTCGTCGAACGCACTCTTCGTCAGCCACGGATATGGCTTGATGGAGACCCTCCAGGGCCCGGTCGATGTCATCCACTGTGTCGAGCGGTGGGTTGTCGTCAATGTGGCGGTCGACCACGCGTCGAAACTGGACCCAGTTGACTCGATGGTAGTCCTTCCGCTAGCACGGTGTAGGGGCCACGTTGTAGCCCAGCTCGGTCAGCACCGGTTGGTGGTCCGAACTCAGGTCGTTGACGGCAACCGGCTTGGCTAATCTGGTGTTTGCCAAGAACAGGTCCAGCGTCGATGGGTTGCCCGTCGGTGATGTGAAGGTTGGTTCGTCCGGAAACCAGACGGAATAGAGACCATGCTGGGAATGGTCGAATAGCAGGCGGCCGTTCTGGTTCTGCTGGTAGTTCCGCCAGGCCTCGTGCCGGGCGTTCAGGTCCCCTCCGAGCTTAGGTACTTCATATTTATACCTGCTAACGTATCAAAATTCTCTAACCAATGAGATTCTGTTTACATACGAACTTTCACGCTTCACGCTCACTTAATTCTACTCATTTATTCAACACTAACTCTATCTACTACAGTGAAGTGACGTGATATTTCGTGCATCTCATTAAATATTGTCATATTTTTATCTGTCATCCCTGGTTATGATGATCAGACTGCATGTAGCTCCATACAAAAAGGTGCCAACGAAAACAAAAATTTGTTTTGCTCATTCTGTATTGTTTGGGATTTTTTGTGTAAGTATGTGTTTACATTAATCATTATGCATCTTATTGATATTCTGAAGTCTTCTTGGTTCTCCAAAATGTGCAGGAGTTTACATCTTGCTGTCCTATTGACTCAATGTGGTTTGATATGCACGTTCCGATGAAACAAACAAATCAACAGAGTCCTAAAAAACTATAAGA
Source organism: Ochlerotatus camptorhynchus (assembly GCF_037179485.1). Taxonomy (NCBI): domain Eukaryota; kingdom Metazoa; phylum Arthropoda; class Insecta; order Diptera; family Culicidae; genus Ochlerotatus; species Ochlerotatus camptorhynchus. Next base: position 4,273,994 of record NW_027040554.1, on the reverse strand, counting down.
AGGCAAGCGATCCATAGCATGTTTGCAATAAGATATTAAGTACTCTCCAAACCATTCTGGAACTATAATCTTAGGGTTATATTGGGTCAATAAAGCATCAACAATGTTCATGATAGCCATTCTTCAAAGAAGTCTGGAGTTCAGATCTTAAAGATCTACAGGCTGAATGATGTATTGAACAATGTCATGATAGTCGGGAAGATTCTAGTCCGGGAAGTTCAAGTGTGCCTTCTGATAACATGCACATTAGGATGATCCATTTTCAGCAATGTAGACAATTGTTGAAACCCCATCTGACGAATTTCACGCTATCTCGACAAATGGTTGGCAGCACCCTCTCAGATGTCAATGAAACTTTGTAAGTGTGTAGATTTCATCTACTTCAGCAACTTTGCATACTTATTTTCTTAAAAAAAATCTAGACCAACATTTGGAAAGGGCAAAACTTCAAGTCCTACAAAAATGTTCCTCAAGGATGATATGTAGAGAAATAAATGAGCTTTTGTAAAAAAAATATAAAAAAAAATAAAGTTTTCTCTACACTGAAAAAAATTATTTTTTAAATTTAAAAACGAGTTTTCTCAAAAACAATATTTTTTTTTAATCTGAAACTTTTTCTACAGATAGACATACCATTTATCTACAACTCGTTAATACATCCCAAGATGGGAACTTTTAAAGAAAAAAAGTTATTCAACAGAAACTTTTTTGTGTTCGCACTGAATAAAATCTATGATTTTTTTTCAGGATGGGAACGACAAATTTAAAAATTTGAAAGACGTGTTTCACATCTACCACTAAATAAGATTTAGTTAAACTCCAAATGAAAAATAAAATGATCTTTTATAAAGCTTTTGAATATTAAGGAAGGGTCAACTAGGTTCGGAGATATGGACGGAACATGTTATGGTAAATATGGGTGTCGATATATCAAATCGCATGGATCACAAACAAGATATTTTTAACGAGTGAGAAAACCAGTTTCAATGTCACAAAATGTACCTAGAAAATATATATTATTTCTCATTTAAGATGTAGGTACAAAAAAGGTACGATGTAGCCCAAGTAACATTTTAAGTTTTATAAAGTAATACAAAGCTACTATAAAACAACATTCATAAAACCCTGGTCAAGGCTACTTTGCCATTGATGAATCGACCAAAACCTCATTAAGACTAGAATCTGTCTAGTTAGCCCATCCTGGAGAAGGTTCTGAAGGGTATATTTTCTTAGCTCTTCGAGATTGAATTACTTCCAAAAGGTTGTATGACGAACGTATTTGAGAACCATTTGAAACCCTTATTTAAGCTACAATAAAAGCTATTTGACAACAATAAAATCCTTTTTAAAGCCATTTTCCCTAGCCTCTTGCTTAATCCACAAGAAAAAACATCAAACAAGATAGAAAAAGATTCAAAAATACCAACCGATCTTAACAATATAATTGAAATATAAACTGATCATATAAAAAGCCTATTCAATTTCCAAAATTATTAAAATTGTTCTCATAAAGTGGCCAAGTTGTAGGTGCCATATTAAATCCTATGTGAAATGTACTTGAAAACATCGAATAAAATAAGTCCGCCGTCGGAAAACGTTGATCTGACTTATTATTTTTAATCGAGAAGAAAAATTTATTATTCTTCAGATTGATCATTAAGCTCAGCCGAGATATGTTTTATGATTATCTTATTTCAAATATTTGCTCATTCCTAAATTGACCAAAATAAAGTTATATCCATGGAAATACACATTGAAAACGAAGTTTGTAAAAATCATACTAAATAATTGTAACATGGCGGTGGCTTCGCATTGGCCATTTGTGAAAAAAGTTGTTTTGCTTTAATGAAATCCCTCACAAATTCATAAGGTTTTAAAATAGCTTTTATGAAGAAAACTTCCTGACTAAATTGTATTTATCTAAAGCCATTTTGCTTGATCCTATCCCGTTCATATTTATGGCAGCATTTATGGAGGCAAAGTTGCCTGCAAAGAGTTAAACGTCAAAGTTTGTTTATCTTTCGATAGTTGCGTTGTTCGATCATTGCAACGAGGTTTTACTCCAGCGTTCTTCCAGGGGATTTTCTCCCGCTGAATTGGAATCAGTTATTAAGAAAGTGTGCGGAACTGTTTTGCAACATTTCGCATATATCGCAACAACTGGAAGCTCAAACGTTCCCGTAAAATATTCCCTTTTCCGGATGATTCCCGAAGTGCACCATCAAACGATGCAGTTGAAATTAAGTACGTTTGCATGAAATTTTGAACCTTTCGCTGAATAAAATTACTGCTATGAATCGGAAACCAGCGGTTTGCTGTAGGTACAAATGCAAATTATTTCGTTCGTCCGATCTGGAGAAGGCTGGTCTGGGTTTAGACTGCTTCATAAAGGAGACGGTCAACACCGGTTAGAACGTGATGCAAGATGAACCAGATGCTCAGTCGTTGCTGAAATTGACTTCCCTTCGGTCGTTAACATCGCTTGAATTTGTCATCCTACTTCGTCTACTCTTCGAGATTTCCTTGTCATGAATATTACTTTTATTCACTATGAGGATCCAACTTTTGAGTTCAATTTGGAAACATAGTAATAGGGGATTTTATGGTACACTTTAACAAGTCTAAACAACAACAATATATGCTTTTTGCTCTCATTTAAAACCGAATTGTTTTATGGTTGCTTTTATAATGACAGAACAACTTTATAGAGTATTTTATCAAAGCATTAATAAACAATAGCTAATGAAGTTTATGATTGATTTACATGACAGTTTTATGGAGGTATTAAGAGCTGGTTCAAATTTATTTTTTAAACAACTTTCTAAACAGACTATAAAAGGTCTTTAAAACAGTAATAAGCTGAATTACTAACCAGGAATGTTTTACACTTTGAAATGCTGTATTTAAACTAAATGGATTGTTTATTTCCATTATAAAACCATCATAAACCAGAGTGGATGCCAAGTAGCTGCTGAATTGATACTTGGGAGGTACGACCACAAACCTGTCTGTAGGTATACATTTTTTGCTATTTAAGTGAAGATGTAGATACGACCCTATTAAATGTAGTGTTGAAACAGTGACAGTGAGAAAGTTAATAACTGTAACGTTTAATAACATTTTTTCTCATGGATGCCTTAAGTGTTTTTTTAATGCAGTGCTGGTATTTCGAATCCCAAGTGCAACAGAAACAAACTACGTTACTTAACACCAGCATTAATTAAAAAAATGCTAGCTATGGGATATACTCACCAACTGAATGTTCAGATGCGCATTTGTGAGTCATGCGGTACATTGGTTCAACAACCATCAACAAGTGGCCACCAACCTGATGATAGACCAGGTAATAATACTCAGATCGATAATTTAAATTTACACCTTTTTCATTTGTAGACTAAAACCTTTAAACCTCGCACACTTATTAATTCATGTTTTACTTTTCTTGTCTTACAGAAATACCGTCAATTCCATCATTAGAATCAATTGCATCAGTGGACCAGTTACAGGGACCATATAATGTGGAAATATTTAATAGCATCGTTCACATATTGAATGTTTCCCTAATTTCATTAAGGAACATGAGGACCATGGATTACCGTGCAACAAAATCAGCAAACATCACACAAGCAGTACGACAGAATTTTTTTTAATATGGATCCAAAAGACATTAGTAAAGCAGAAGCATTCGACGAAATGGTAACACAATTAAAAAATAAGTTTAATTCACCTCCTGATGATAGAAATGAGCAGATAAAAGTTTTATCAGTTTTACCGTACTCTTGGTTAATAAATAAAATCGTAGAAGAGTTCAATGTACCGGTATATATGGTAAGACAAATGAAAAAAATAGTGAAAGATCAAGGTATTGTACCACTAGTGCACGAAGTAGACATGGAATCAGTGAATTAGACAAAGAGACTGTTATAGATTTCTTTGATAGTAATGATATAAGTAGGCCAATGCCTGGAATCAACGATTACGTGTCTGAACTCCAAAATGACCTAAAAAAACGGGTTCAGAAGCGACTTCTTATGATGTCTCTCAAAGAGGCATATACAATATTTGAAGAAACGCATGCAAGTATAAAAATTGGCTTATTTACAACGTTGAGACCTAAACATTGTAAGCTACTTGATAGTAAAGGTCCTCATAATGTATGTGTGTGCACAATTCACGAAAATGTAAAATTAATGCTAAATTGTTTAGGAATCGTATCCCAGGGAGACATAATGGATAAACTGTTTTGTAATTTTTCTATTAGGAAGACAGAGTGTTATTTTCGAGCTTGCAAGAAATGTGCAACCAATGAAGAAGTTGCAGACGAACTTACTGCACTATTAGAAGAAAGTGGTAAAGAAGATGTAATTTTTCAACAGTGACTAACTACGGATCGTTGTAACTTGGAGAACATTATGAAACCTGTAGATGAGTTTGCCACGTACTTCGTAGATAAAATTGATAAGTTAATCACTCATGCCTTTATTTGTAAAGAACAGTCTTTATTTCTAAGGAACAAAAAAGTATTCTCTAAAAGAAGGTGAATTAATTGTAATTTGCGAATTCTCTGAGAACTATTCATTTATTATTCAGAACGCTCAGGGTTACCATTGGAATAAAGCTTAGGCAACTATTCACCCTTTTGTGGTTTATTATATGAAGGGCAGTAAAATAGAAAACGTTAGTTTAATAATAATATCAGAGGTATTGGCCCATGATACAAAAGCAGTTCGATTGTTCATTTCAAAACTGATAAAACTCTTGAAACTAATAATAGATTTCTCCAAAATTACATTTATGTCAGATGGAGTAGCTGCTCATTATAAGAACAAACATTTTTTTTGCCAGTCTATGTAACTTCAAATCAATGCACAAATTGGAAGCAGATTGGCATTTCTTTGCAACATCTCATGGCAAAGGTCCCTGTGATACTATTGGTAAAACTTTTAAACGAATGGCAAAAAGAGCAAGCCTTGCCCAAGAATACGGAAATACTATTACAACCCCACGAGAGCTCTACGAATGGGCAGTTAAACAAACAGAGAAAAGCATTACAAAATTGAATTTCTGTTATATATCTACTGACCAATACGAAAAATTGTCAGAAGAACTAGAATATTTGCAGCTAAAAAATATTCTAATTCAACGGAGCATCCAAAAAAATTTACTTTATATGACTATGTTAAGAAATAATATACCTATGTGGTTGGTTTCACATGAGTCTCAACATTTCAATATTTTTCATGTGTACACTAAACAAAAAATCATTGCTTTTATTCAGTGCGAACACAAAAAGTTTTTGTTTAATAACTTTTTTCTTTAAAAGTGCCATATCAACGAGTTATAGATAAATGGTCTGCCTATCTGTAGAAAAAATTCCGATTTTTAAAAAATGACATATATAAGAAATCCTAATTTTAAATTTTAATCATTTTTTCTTCAGTGTAGCAATAACATTTTTAATGTTTTGGTATTTTATTATGCAAGCTCATTTATTTATCTACATATCATTTCTGGCAACATTTTTGTAGGACTTGACATTATTGAGTTAAAAATTTTCGAAGAAAGTATTAATAAAAAAAAACTTCTGCCCTTTCCAAATGTTGGTCTAGCGTTTAAAAAAAATATGCAAAGTTGTTTAAGTAGACGAAATCTACACACCCACAAAGTTTCATTGAAATCTGAGTGGGTGCTGCCAATTCCTTTGTCGAGTTTGCGTGAAATTCTCATCTATATTCTGCGTTCTATATGCCTCAGAAGTCTCTGGGCAGAAAATTTAGCTCATTTGCTCAACACAGGACCTGATCCAAAGCACTTTTATGAAAAAATTATTCAATATACTTTATAACTATCTCGAACTTATTTTTCATAGATTCTGTAAGGTCTAGAAGAAGGAAGATGCTTAGAATGCAGGTGACAAATCATAAAATAACAGTTTCCTGCCTTGTAACCAAATTTACATGCGCAAGCTTCCACATACTCTTCACCAAAACCAACCGATGTTGTTTTCCGTGCTGAGCACCAATGCCACCGACGCCAGGGAGGCAGCTCCCACACCTGGACCCTACCTATCGACTCATCAACTCATGAACTGGGGACCAATGGCTTTACTTCCCGGCGTGATCAGAGATGTTATGCCTCAGAACATTCCGGCGGCGCTGGCTTGGATTGAACCCACGCCTGCTGGGGTGAGAGGTTATCACACTTTCCACGACATCACCGGCGCCACTGCACAACTTGTAGTTTTGATGAAATTTCAGCGTTGAAAGATTCACTTGCTACGAAATTGTTCGGAGATAAGCTTGCATGCAAGTTGTGCCACTGACAACAAAAAATGATCTTAAATTTCCAACATGAAAGATACAATATTTCAACACAGTCCCCTTTGCATCAAAGCGAAATAATCTTTTCGATTGCAGTCCAAGCTTCCCAGAGATAAATAAAATTAAAACATAACCTTTCTCCATGCCCGTTTTGATGCATCAGGAGCGGATATATGCAAAACATTCACCGGGAACCCTCCGAAAACTGACAGCATTTATAATTTGCAGCCCCACACTGGCGCCACTGCCTCACCGATCGTAAATCTTCGTAACCATTTTCGTCCGCAGTGGATGGACGCACCATGTAAATTTTCCCTGCCTCCAAAGATCCTCCCGATCATCATCACCATTCAACGGTAGGTAGCGGTAGTTCCGAATCCACATCCAGCCAGCCGTATGCCGCGTTACGTTACTTCATAAACCGCCCTGAGGGCAACAGTTTCGAACTTCCGTGTCTTTGCTGTGACATGGGCATTCTGTTTTTTTTTTCGGAGTGGAAATCTCCTCCCGACTCAGGTGCTATTGATTCAGATAATGATGGCAATAAAAATGAATTAAACGCCACTTCACATAATCTTTATGGTACACTGCGCACCGAGGGGGGCGCAGACGCACTCTAAGAGCCAGGTCGAAGGTATAGGTGACTGTGCGAATGGGCATTGTTATTGAATCCGATGGCGTTGCCGGGGCTGACTGAGCGATGATGTATTTGGTTGTATACCTACTTCTGGCACGCACAATGAGGAGCCCTGTTACGAGGCGGGAGCAACTGTGGTGAGAGACCTCTGCTCCGCCCGGTGCCGTTGTTGATGGTGCGAAAGTGAAATTTTCGGAAGGCCTTCGCCCGGGTTTGACACCAATGGGCGACGAGGTTAATGATTGTCCAAATTGTACATTGTTTATTACGTTACTTCTTTTTTTTTTATTATATTGGATGTCAAGATTGTTTCGTAATACTTGCATCGTTAGTGAATGATGTGGTTGTTTCAGATCTTAACGTAGATTGTACACATTTGTTAGCAAATGCAACCGATTAATGTCCATTAAATGCTAATTTCTGGCCGGTTACCCAGTGGTCAGCATCGGCCCTGTCCAACAACCATCAGTTTGCAAATAGCAAAATCACGGACATCCTTCCGCGACTAGTTTCCTGCTGAGATCCTTTACAAAGGCATCTCTGTCTCTCTCTTTGCCATAGCCGAAACCCATCCACCGTATCACATTGCTCTACTGCGCCGTCGTCGTCGGCGGCGCCGTCATCTCTCGTAACGCAACAACAACTCGTCATTTTTGCAATTATCACGATTATGACCGGATCGATTAATTCATAAATCAAATCGGATACAGCCGGAGTAGAAAAGAGGAACGAGCAATGTTAAGTAAATCTGCAATACATCGAGACTGGTAGATCGCACCACATCGCAGCATCCATCAAGTATCGGAATAGGAGCCGCCGACGAGATGGCGCAACCACGTTCAACACAGTTACTGCTATCACTGCACTATCAGCATCACATAAGAGATGGAAGACTCTCACTTTCTTTCACACATGCTTGTAAACGGCTTGTGTTGTTCAATGCCAACACAAGAGCAGTCAGTTGGGAGGTAGTAGGTAGGTATGGAAGAAAGAGACTGGCCCGGACTAAGCCGTCTGCGCGGTGAGCGATTGCATAATCCATAGATGGCGGGAGTGATGATAAAACCAATCGTTAAAAAAATTTAAACAGTTTATCAAAACACATCTCGCCTAGTGTGGAGCTGCAAAGGGTTTATTCGTTTTCTTTGGCATTTATAGTGGTTTCATGTTTTTGTTTGAGATAATACATTTGTGCTTTGAAGTAACGTACAATCGCTTGGAACACCACTTCTTAGATTGTGTTTTGCAATCATTATAAATCCTCTGTTTGTGGCTGTATGGCAACTTGAAATTCAGGATGGTGAATTTTTATTAGCAAAATTACAGGTTTGACAAAAAAGTTAAATGCATCAGCCAACTTACTATGGCTCGATATTAAATGGACCATTCAAAAAGAGACATGTCATTATAAGGATGATCAGGAGAATTCTCTGCTCGACTGTTGAGCAGTACAGTCCGTAAATATACTTGCTCGCTAGCTCGTGTTATTTTTTCCTCGCGCTGAATTCTAACGCATCGATTAAACCCGACATGGGGAAGAAATCGCGTGGTAGCGCAATGGCCGATACATTTGGGAAACGGTCCCGGATCGACGAAAACGACGCCAACACACAGTCGGCAGCCAAAAAGCTGGCAAACAACCGCTTTGCTTCTCTGGAGAACGGAAAACTACCGGATGAAATAAAAAAGAAGAAGAAAGTGCCGTCTTTCTTCGTGAAAGGATTCCCGCCCGGCTTACAGGAACAAATATAAGTCCTCATCGCCCGAGTACTGAAGTGCACCACTAAATACTGCACGAAGGGCTACAAGCTAATGGCGGCGATGAACCACTACAAGGCGGTTCAAACCATATTCTCCCACGACATCGAGGCCAACAAACCACTCAAGGTTGTTGTGTGAGAACTCCCGGACATGGTACCGGATGCTCTAAAAGAATTTGAAGAGCTGAAGGTCAATGGACGGTGCAGGTGCACAAGATGACGCGTCATGATACCAGTCGAAAGTTCCGAGACCAGCTGTATCTGGTGCACCTGGACAAACACTCAACGTGCCTGATGGAATTGCAGAACATTCGGGGCCCCGTTCCACATCGTGGTACAATAGGAACAGTATACAGTACACTCAGTGTTCAAACTACCTACTGTTCGGAAACTGTCGTATGGCCACTCGCAGCAACAAATATGGTGAAGAACATTCTTCCGACGGCTTCAAAAGCATGAAGGAAGCGGTCCCCAAAAGCGCCAACTGTGGGGCAGAACATCGAGCCACCAGCAAGATCTGCCCGAAACGAGCGGATTTTTTGATAATCTCCCAGAAACCCTCCACAAGTAACCAGCCCGGTCGCAGGAAGATGCCAGACAACAATCGGCTGAGCTTTTCACGGCTCCCTATCCCGGTACTTTCACCTCCGCCACTCAACAATCGTCTGGCTGCTGCTGCTGCTGCAAACACGAACCAGTAAATGACTGCTGCACCACGTTTGGAACCCTCCCCGGCCCCTGGACTTAACTGACGTCGCGATCAGGAATCGGAACCACAGTCCAACTACAACACTAACGCTCCATACTCCCCGGAGCAGTTGATCCCCCTATTCACCCAGCTGTCCAATACTCTGCGCAGCTGCAAACCCCGTTTCGACCAGATTCAAGCCCTGGGCCTATTCGTCATTCAATATGGCATGTGAAACCATCTGCATCGCAAATTGGAAGCTTGCTAAAGAGCAAAAACATCGAGTTCATTGGTTTCCTCAACGAACGAAACATTGACATTCCTATCATTACCGAAACGCACCTACAGCCCGTGATAAATGTCTTCCTTCCTGACTTCCGACTCGTGTGACTTGATAGAACCAGCTTCAGGGGAGGGGGAGTGGCCGTCGCTATAAGGAGGAACATACGCTGCCAACTACTACCAAGTCTCCAGCTGAAAGTCATCGAAGCCGTAGGGGTGGAAGTCTCCACTTCTGTCGGCTCCATTTCCATGACTGCGGTCTATTGCCCCAAGCAAGTCAACACCAAACATCAAGCTAGGGGCAACAGTCGCCGCAACCAAAACAGAACCATCTTAAACAACGATCTACAAGAAGCTCGCTACAACATCTTGAGCTCAAACACGCTACCATCGATATCTTCATCAACAACATGGGCAACAACATCGCTCAACCTATCACCTATCAGGAACTCAGGTCTCGGCGCAACTACCATCGTGTCGACTGGGGTCAGTTCCAACACTGCGTCGACACTGCTGTTGACTATGATGTCCAACGGGAATCATCCGAAGACGTTGACCAGTGTCTGAATTCCATCCTAGCCACAAGGCAGTTGCAATCGCCTTACCAAAGTTATCCCAGCCAGAATGGTGGATCTAAGAAATAACGACTCTTCTAGTAAGATTCGCTCTCTCCCAGATTGTGCTAAGCCGTTCTGGAAACTTACCAAAATGCTTAAAAACAAGCCTAGGCCCATTTCACCACTGATACCGCTGAATCGCTCCGATGATTCAGTGGTTCATTTGATAACCCCTGTAGACAAGGCTGCAGCGATAGGTCAACACTTCGTCAGCTCCCACAATCTCGGACAGAACAGCATAAGTCCACACGAGACTACGGTTGCTGAAAACGCAGCCAACCTCCATCAGATTCCTAACATCTTTCCGGAAGAATCCAAGATCACAGCACACTAACTGTTGGCCTATATCAAATCATCCAAAAATATGAAGGCCCAGGCCCCTACTATTTATCAATTTTATCTATATGAACGCGTCATTTTGACGGTACTAATTGATATTTTTGTTCGCTATTGAAAATTTTGTCGATTGCTGAATTTATGTATGGGCCCAAATTAGGGGCATTTAGGCCGAGATAACATCCATTTCCCCTACATGTATTATTATTATTATGATTGAATTAACGAAACTTTACCATATTCGTGCCATTCGTGTCGGGCTTGTATTACGTTAGAGATTTATCTTAACAATATTTTGTACTGAATGTCACTGTCAGAAAATGTCAGTTTTCTCTGCATTGTATGCCAATATTTTAGATACTGATCCATTGATTCCGCAACACTCCGTGTTTGATCATATTATCTTTAATCGGTTAGGACATGTTGCATTGTTAGTTGTACAACATAGCATCTGCAAATTGGTGGCGGGCTATGCTTCAGCAGGTACGAGTCGGCTAGACCCGGGCCGGGACTTGACAATCCAGCTTCTCACTCTTCTTAATGTTTATGATGAATGCCCGTCGAAAATTAGTGCATGATGTTTGACTGATTTTTCTATTTTAATTTTAATTTGATTCATTCGAAGTTTCTACCGCAGTTTAGTACCTTGTACATAATTTTTGCTTAACACAATAAAAACAACCATAAACAAGCAAGAATATCCATCTCTTAAAGCACGCCGTGGATCCTATTTTTCAACTTTCCTTTCGAAAATATAAACAATTAACAACGCCATTGATGTAATTCCTCTGTCCTTTTTATTCCACGATTGCTACTGTCAAATCGACCAATCAGCAACTGGCTCGGATTTGACAGCAAATTGGCTTGAAATCGCTACCCGATTGTCAAGTCCCGTCCGAGTGTTTCTGGTTCTGATCCATGTTAAGATGTTTTTTATTTGCCATAATTGTACATAGGTTTAATGCCATTCGGTCCCCAGGTAGCCCCTTATGCTTTTTTTATAGAATCAGAATGTCAGGTTGAGCTTCGTTTCGTCCTTATTTGGCAAGCTTGTCTGCTCTTTCGTTGCTGGCAATTCTAGAATGACAAGGAATCCATGGACTGCATGTAATTTTTCCATTTGCTGCGGTTTTTTCAAGCGATTGAATCCAAGAGTGTTCAGACCAATCACCACGAGTCAGCTAACAGAAACGGTTAATATGATTGTTTCCTGCTGTTTACATAGTTTTGAATCAGCAGCCGCAGAGAAGACACTACAATTGTCAGGTAAACGGTAGCTGAATTCGTCACTACAAGTAATCACTTTAGCGCCGGTAAAATTACCATCTTTGGAGTCATCGGTAAAAACTTGAGTGTGTGAGTACTAAACTCTTGAAACTTTGGTAGGACGATTTCCTTGGTTGTACTCACTCTAATTGTTATTCTCAGATGATTGTAGATTGGTGGGGTTGCACAGTGGTTGAAAAGTCCATTTTGACGCTCTTAATTAATAGCACCATGGAGAGTGGATTTAGAGTAATGACGTCTTCAGCAAAGTTGATGAGTATGACATGCTTTATCTTTTAAAGGCATAGATTGTGTGATTAATCCTTCTAAAAGTGACATGAAAAATTATTTTTTTTTCACAATGTCGAGATAAATGGTTGACGTCTTGAGCAAAGTTATAGAAAAAAATAGTTATAAACAACTTTGCTGAAGACATAAAAGTCGTAAATTCCACTCAAATCGAGATAGAGAGCATTGTTTTAGGACAGACCCCCAAAAACACGTTTTTCATCAAAACACATATTTTATTTTATTTTAGGTCTTCACTATGTTCAAAAAAGTTGATTGGTATACTAAAACACACATCTTTCTAGAATATACTTTACCTGCATAATTTTAATAGGATGAGTTATTGATAAATTTTCTTCTGTTTTCCTCATATTTTGGACTTGCGTATCTTTCTTAGGTGTAAAAAGGTGTCGCCTGCTGGAGAGTTGTGATAAAAACAAGTATCCATATCTTTACTCTGTTGTATGATATAACCAGAGTATCAAAGATTATCAACTTCAATATAGCCACATATTTTTCGTTATTAAATTCTTTTTGTTCGATTGGTTTTGCATTTTTGTTGTCAATATTTTGTGTTGTATTCAATTATCATCATTATTATCATAATCATAACCATTAATATAGTCATTTTCCAAAGTTGTTTATAACTATTTTTGCTATAACTTTGCTGAAGACGTTAACCATTTATCTCGACATTGTGAATAAATAAATTGTTCATTTCACTTTTAGGGGGATTAATCACAAAACCCATGCCTTCAAAAGATGAAGCATGTTATACTTATCAACTTTGCCCAGTACGTCATTACTCTAAATCCACTCTCCATGGTGCTATTAATTAAGAGCGTCAAAATGGACTTTTCAACCACTGTGGGTTGGTGCATTCCATTATCTATCAGTGGCCTTTAGAATGCTGCCTACATCCGGAAGATAGAATCCTATAGATCGCTGATACAAATCTTTGGCATGTTTTACCACTGGATAGTTGACTGCTTTTGGGATTTCCTCCACGAGCCGCATTTCCAATTGTGAATGACGTTGTGTTATTGCTAGCCTATAAGGAAGACATTCGGATTCAGCCATAATGGAGATGATAGGGCTAGTTTTGAATGATCCAGATGCTTGACGTACTACTTAATTGTAAGTTGGTCCTAAAATTCGTTCCATGTCCATCGATGTTGGTGCTGGTGAGTCCTTATCCAAAGAATAGCTTAGAGACAACCAGCCCACTTTTAACAGAGTGGTTCGACTGCTTCTCTTTAACCGATTTCTTAATATCCGTAAGATGTGGATCCTTCTGCTACAGTTGTTCTTCACGGATGTTAGATGTTGAAGGAAGTTGAAGGATGTTGAACTAGTCTTCCAGAACACCAAGGATTTTCATTTTTCTTACTCGTGGAACTCATGGCAGGCATGAAATAGCTTGGACTTGGTTGGTGCAATAGATAAATCCACGCTGAGGGTCCATTTGGTAGCGGCGTGGACGGTTTTCTTTAGAAGTTTACGTACTGTTCCATTATTCTTACCCTACACTATGAGGATAACATCGTCAGCGTACAATAAAATTTCAACATCAGCTGGTATTCCCTTGAAGATTGGTTGCATGGCCACCAGAAACAAAGTCACAAACGGGGTTGATCTTCTCTGAGACTTGAGGTAGATCTGTTGGCAGCTACTTGAAAGTACCGTAAAACGGGGTATCTTTGATAATGCGGGTAACTTTGATAGTAGAATATAATGATTGAATTTACTCTCTGCGCTTTTTTAGAATTGAAATCTTTGGTCCTATATTGTAGCTTAGAGTCTTTCCGTTGAGATGATATATAGTTTTTACATAGTATGTGTTACATATTTTACAAACGTATTAATAAACAATTTTGTTGTTTTTCACCTGTTTGAAAAAGCACTCAAATCATCACTTATGAAATGGATTTCCTATAGAGCCATCACAAATTCAATGTTGTATTCTTATTGCTTATGATGTTTTCTGATTAGATACTCATAGATTTTCATCATTCGTCCTGATATTTTCCAGTTTGATAGGGTACGTAGAATGCCCGGTCTCCACGTTGCACTATGGGCAAAAATGGGTCCAAAATTACCCAAAATTCAATATCTCAACAGCACGCTGAATTCCGGCTATGTCCGGCTATTTACCCCTTACCCCCTATAAAGTGTACCCCGTATTCCCCTAATATCTCATGAACTGTTGTTTAAATACATAGTATTCTATAACCATGCATAAAGTGCTTATGTTTTATGAAAAATAGAGCTGTGAAAAAACATTTCCTCCAAAAAGTAGGGGAAAATGGGGTAAAATGGTCCAAACACATACCTACAAGGCTCTCCGGTCTATGGAACCACGTGCAATCGATTCCCCGGACGATTTCCTTTCGGAAAACTTGTTTTTCATGGGCGAAATTCAGCGTACTGTTGAGATATTGAATTTTGGGTAATTTTGGACCCATTTTTGCCCATAGTGCGTTGTATCGTAGGCTCTCGATATGTCTAGGGATACTAAGGCTTGTTAGCGTCAAAATCTGGACATCCCTAAACACATACATCTCCTAAACTATCTTAAAAACGAGTGCAATACTTCGCAGAGTGGTGGACGTATGTTTGTTCTTTCAGAAAGTACAACCTTTGTTTACATTAAAAGATCTTAGTCGAAAATGGCGTCGAAAGAAGAGTAAGTCCGAAAAGCAATTGTGTGGGGTCGCTATGAAAATCTGGATCTGAAGGTGAAACAAATATTGCGGAGGAGGTCAGATCTTTCGGTACGTACTGTTGCTCATAAAATAAAAATGTCACCAATTTTCGTGCCTACTTCGAAGCATCGACAAGGAATAAAGTCATTAAATGTGAAAACTGTGCCGAACCGCAATGATAAGCAGAATGTGACGGCCAAAACATTTGCTCGAAACTTGTATCGCGAATATTTTTTGAAATTGAATAATTGACGAAATAAAGCGAATGGAGTCCATGTTTTACCGAAGGAGGTGAAGCCACCTAACTGCCTGGAGCTACGTCTTATCGAGCGATATTGAGCTCTCGTAAAGCGAGAGCTCTGCCAGTGCAAAAAACAAGCAAAAATCTTCGAAAATATTAGACAAAAGCAGCAAAATCGTTTGTAGAAAGGTTTGCACTGACTCTCATGGCTGGAGTAAACTAAAAAGTTCGTCAATTTGTTGATGCATCCTATTTTATTAATTATAAGTTGTTTTTTTTTAATGATTAACGATGCACAATTAAATGAATAGATATAATATCCTGGATTAAATTGACAGCAAATTTGTTTTATTCCAAAAATTATGTGTCCAAATTTTGTCGCGATCAAGCTTTATCTCCCGTGTTCATCGTTTTGAAGGTAGATGAGAGCTTCTAAGTGGGTGTTGACGCCCTTGCCCATGAAAAATGCATGCTGGCGTGGATCCAGTTTATCTATGGTTTCTAGCTCAGCGATAAGGCAGCGATTGATCATTATTTTGAAAAACTTACCAAAGCAGCTAAGGATAGTTATCGGTCTGTAGCCATCTGTTTTACTTAGTTCCGCATCAGGCTTGTGTATAGGTATTACTGTACCATTGCTCCGAAAATGAGTCGTCTTCCCATACCCTGTTGAAGAGCTCAAAAAGAGCAGTTTTGGCAGAGTTTTGGTCCGTCTTTTCCAGTGGTTCTCGGAATGCTACACACTAAGATTTTTTTACAGGAGTCAGTATTTTTTTACTGGGTTTTTGAATTGCTGAAAAAGTCGGTTAAAATTCAAATTTTTTATTTTCTATCATTAAATGGGGTTAACATAGCTAAGTATATACAAGTTCAGAACAAATTTTCTAATTAATTTATTAATTTTCCACAGATTTTTAATTTTTTACCGAACAGTTCCGTAATTCAAAAACTCAGTAAAACCGTACTGACTCGATTACTGTATAGCTTCTGCTGTGGAATTGATTCTACTCGAGAATTTCTCTACCGTAAGGGCTTCGTACAGCTCCCAGTTAGCTTTATCATATATCCATTTAGTGCGATGCACAGGTTCGGTCGAAACACCGGGAACGTCAATTAAAATTGGTGATCGCTGGCAGAACTGCCCAGAAGGGTTTTCCAGTTGAGGTTGGCGGCAACTGTAGTAGAACAAATGTGAAAGTCGAGAGCCTGAGAGGTACCAGAATCTATTCGTGTGTGATAACCATCATTGAGTACCATTATAGTATGTTGCAGTGTCTGTTTTTATCATTTACCATCACACGCAATGACTAGCGCCTCGACCCAATGTGGATGAATTGCGTTTGTTTTGAAAATCTTTGCTGTCACGTACGAGCGAAATGAACAAATGTGTTCGTATCTTCATCAACAAGTTCGCGTTTGTTGATATTGTGCTTGATTATTCAACCCAAAATTATCAAAGTCAGAAGCGATCCTCAAACAAAAAAAAATAAAAAAAAAATAAACAAATTAATTTGGGGCAAAATGATTATTTTGAATATTGACGAGCCCTGAGCCTAAAACCTCGATATTATCAACAATTCAGTGAGAGGCAACAATTTGCCATCAATCTGTTTTTAAAAAACCAACAATATACGTTCTTCAACGCTATATTTGTGTAAAATTAAAATAATCATTTTGCATTTGATCCTCAAAATGATCCCCAACAAGATGAAGACGAATATTAATATTGACAACAACACAGGCGATAATGAAAATCCAGCCGCGAACGAAGAAAAGCAAAATCCTGATGAATGTGGGCGTCTTAGTGGAATACCTGTATAATGAGAGAGAGAAGGATTGGTAATTTCCATTTAATTCCACTACCTTATTTGCTTATCCTTGACAGATACGCGTATTTCGTCTACAATATGCAGATTTCTCCAGTGTCTTGTACTAATACTTGACTCGAGTATTGGTACAAGACACTGAAGAAGTCTGCACATTGTAGACGAATTACGTGTATCTGTCAAGGATAAGCAAATAAGGTAATGGAATTAAATGGAAATTGCTAATCCTTCTCTCTCTCATTATAAGAAAAGCAAAGTTGTCTTCGATACTCAGAGGTTGCCTTGATCAAAATTCAAATTCATGCAGGTAGTTGGTCTATTCATTAAGGTTGTCTTCATTTTCGGCTAAGTTGAGTGTAGAAGAAATAATTTTTATCAGCACTGGTATGTTGTAGAACTAATTATAATATTTGTTCGCCTCTTTTTTTCGCTTCTGAGCTTGAAGAACAGATCTTACTGCCTCAAACTGAATGATGGGCGTTTAAATCACCCAAAAGGAGTGCAGGTTTTGGAAGTTCTTCCATCAATCCACCAAGAAATCTTGCAGCGTCTCTGTCCTTAGGTGTGAGATAGATTTATGCGATTATTATCTCTTCATCGAAACGTAAAGTTGCACGACAATTGCTTGGATGTTAGATTTAATTGGGATTTGTTGAAAGGAGGTTCCACTCCTAATGGCCATCTCAAGCAACACACATGTTCTAAAGGCTGTCCCACATCAAATTGCATCACGGAAAAAAACGCTGTAGAAAATTACCTAGTTGACCGATCCTACTTTCAGACAATAAAATATAACTCATTAGTAAGTTTTTGGCATATTTATTTCATTCAACTTCAATACTATAACCGTACGCTCGCAACTTACGTTTTACTCTACTCATAAGGTTTTGTACAACATCTGGCTGCAGCTTCTTCTGTACGGAAACCCACTTTTTCTTCATGCCTTCCTCAAATTTGACCTCCTTGGGATGCTTCTGTTGTGCCTGCTTCATAATAGCCCAGTATTTTTTGATGGGCCTTAGTTCCGGTTTGTTGTGGGGGTTCATGTCCTTGGGTACTCCAGGACAACATTTGAATAGTGGCACGAAGCTAGATCCGGCCAAAAGATCGTAGGGCCCTCGTGTTGCTTCAGCAGAGGAAGCAGACGCTTCTGTAGACACTTCTTGAGGTAGATCTCTCCGTTAACAGTCCCGGTAGTCACGAACGCCACACTTCATTTGCCACATGAGCAGATTGCTTGCCAAATCATGTATTTCTTGGCAATCTTTGAAAGTTTCTGCTTCCTTACTTCCTCCGTAACATCAAACTTGTGCTGGGCGGTGAAGAACAGTAGCCCCGGAAGCTGTCGGAAGTCCGCCTTGACGTAAGTCTCATCATCCATGACGATACAAAGAGTCTTCGTCAGCATCTCGGTGTACAATTTTCGGGCCCTTGACTTTCCCACCGTATTTTGCCGTTTATCACGATTTGGAGCCTTCTGCACTTTGTACGTATGCAGTCCCTTCCGGTTCTAGGCTCTCTGAATGAAAGACTTGGACAGATTCAACTTTTTGGCAACATCCCTGACCGAAGCATTGGGATTCCACTTAAACGCTTTCACGACACGCTTGTGATCCTGATCACTAATAGCACATCCATTCTGACCGCAATTCTCCTTCCGTTCGATGCTCAGAGTATCGTAGTAACATTTAATCATACATCTCACCGTCCCGATGAGAGAGTTGAGGATCTTCCAGGTGCTTGTGCAAAATCAATTCGCGACGTTACTTTTCGGACACCATGTTTTCCAACTTTCGAACAACCGACAGCGATAAACATGTTCAAGAGAAAATATCCAATGGGTAATTTTCTACAGCGTTTTTTTCCGTGATGCAATTTGATGTGGGACACCCTTTATAACAGCTTATATAACTTTTGTATAACTGGTTTTGTTTGTAAAGCAGTTTACTCAGCATAATCCATGAATGTGTGTTATTTGGGATACAAGCACATTGTTTACCGTGAGCTGAACATTAACTAAACAGAAGCTGGTACTTATTTTCAAGAAACCCAGTTCTTAGCCTGTGGTAATCAACATTCGTTTCTTGGAAGCAGACAACAACTGGTCGGTACTTCTTGGTCAAGATTTGCAGTTCGCTGTGGTGTGAGCAGAAGCCACATATATTCTACTGAATTGTGAAAGATGGTGGAATATTAGCAGGTACAGTGTTACTAAAAGCTTGGGGGATGATTCTGAGCCCATCGAATTGTAAAAAAGTGGCGTTGTCGTTGATCTTGGTCGGTCTAGTAAACTTGATGGAGGCTGGTATCGTGTTTCGTTTTGATCGTCGCTATTGTCGATATTCGTCTCGGCTGGATTCCAGGAGGAATAAAGGTGTGCAAGGCCCACACCTATCTTCCCAAATATCTACTACCGAATTAGGGAGAAGAGAGGTTACTATATGCTCTCCCTCCCCTCGTCGAGGGCATCCGCTGGCTGGACTAGAAATATAAGAACTGGCGTGCTCACTTTCGTTGTGATTTTTACTACCGCTCCTTGGTGAACTAGTGTTTTTGATAAGACCTGGTTGGATGAAGAAAAAGTGGCGAGTTTGACTGCTTTTTAGATGGAGGATAAGTGAGAATACTTGCAGGGAGGGGTGGGCAAACCACGTCAACTGCCGCCAGAGGCTCTTCGGAAGAAACCAGAACATCCCAAGTCAGGGTCGACGTGGAAGGCCTCGCGCTTGGCGAATCAATGGGTGTATGGTAGAACAGGGTACAAATGCACCCCGGGCAAAACAGCCGATTGGATTTTTCATAGATATTCCACTCTTAATCCTGGAATTTGTTGTGCAGAAATGCTAATTGAAATACTAGTGGTTTGGCAAATTTATGAATTAAAAATGGGAATGCTATGAAAAAATCGCATCGGGCGTTTTGCCCCCGGATGCATTTTGGGCTGTTTTCTCCTAGCAGCAATTGCTCTGCTGGATGATGGTACACTGTTGAACTTTCGAAAATGATCATATGCATTGGAGTTGGATACTGTTTGAGCTGATAAGCGTTGAAGCGTCGGTTGAATGGCGGCCGAGCTGGCAGTTTGACGATCAAAGGATTGGAGGAAGACGTGCTGAACTACCTCCCTTTTTTCCCCTCTGTTCGGGACCTAACACCACTGCGACCTGTAATTTGATCTATTGCAGTACATCCCGTGTCCTTAGTTTAGTGCATGTCGTATAACTCCATCACTCCGTCATTCTTGCATTTATCGCAAGGATCCGACTCTAATTGAAAGGTTCCGCTCTTTATGCTCTTTGGAGTGTTGAAACACCCTCCAAAGGCACGCCCCTTTGTCAGTCAAAATTGGATTCCTTAGCAACAAAATTAAAGAATGACACCGATAATGACCATGCGTCAGAACCCTAGTCTTAACCACTTCATCCTAGGGAACAACGAACAGAAGATTAGGAATCACATAGATGAAGACTAACTAACTCATTTTTCCTTGTTTCAAAATCATTCTTGGGGGACAAAGCCGAGTCTTGTCACTATCAACAAGGCATAGAGAGTAACAAGGACTAAGATGTGTTCATTTGATTACTCAATAATCCTGTTCCCGTAGTTTGAAGAAGTCAGGACTAGGAATCGGTGGTAGATCTTACATCCCGTAACGTACCACGAAAAGGTGATCTACCAACGCTACGGAGCTGCCTCCCTTGCCAGTTTTGCTTCCTCTCATGGAAGTGAATGGGTTACTACACGTTCCCCGCCTTCAAACCGCATTTTGTTTGGATTGTTGGAATCTTGCGGTCCTAAATCGCGTTCCATGTTGCGGATGTTGCTATGGTCAGGATGTGTGTCGGATCAAATACGTCGTGTTTCCGTTCTCGTGTCCAGGTTTGTCGTGGGGTCAGCAATGTGAAGTGTCTCGGAAGATTAATCGTGCTGCTGCTAGTGTCAGACTGTGTTGATGCACGTTTTCACCGATTGTTGTCTTGTTGAACCAGCGTCTGGCTGAAAATCTCCTTAATAAAGACAACCAACCAGCCAACCGATTGTTGTTAGTATCTGTAGGCGTTTTGCGCTTCTGCTCCTAGTTCGAACATCGTAATCAGTTCCATTATTGCTAGCATTACTCTGGTTGTCTTTCCAGTTAGCTGGTGTTTTTGTCTTACCTAGATCGGCGTTCCTCAGGTTTTTGAGGCGATTCAGGTGACTGAATGGGAGTGCTGCTTGTTGGAGAATTTTTAAAGAATGATGAGTGTACGGTTTGTGGAGCTGGAGAATGGCTTTGAGAGCATGATTGAAGGGCTAATTTCAGTGAAGCAAGCTGTTTTGCTAGAGCATCTACTTGCTTCTGTAGCTTGATTATCATCTGGTCTGTGGCTGCATATTCCTTTTTAAGTTGGTTCTGAACCACGCAAGCAATCGTGTTCTTTAATTTTCTTCGTCGTATATACAGTGTATCTCAAAATTGAGCGCACAGATGTCCTTAAATTTTAGCAAAACAGTTTTAAAAGAGATACGTTTCTGAATTTCTGCCTGATTTTTTTTTAAATAATTAATTAATTTGTACAGGCTCAATCCAATAAACTATTTCTGGCTGATGAATAGTTATAAATTTATCAATTATTGGTACAGTGTTGGGCTAACTTGGTTGCGTTTATTAAAAGTAAGAGCTATTTGAAAAAACGCTTTTTCCTTGAAAAACCATAATATTTAAAAAAAATAATGAATTTAAACTTTTTTTAAATTTTCTCATTTTTATTCATAGTTATGACTCATAATAAAGATCATTCAGATTCCATTTGTTTTACTAAAAAACTAGGAAAATATTTGAAAATCGAGCGTTTTACTAAAACAAATCTAACTTCATACAGGTTCTTCCAGTAAAGTCCAAAACTAAAGTGATAAATCAATAAAAATCTGTTTAACCTCCCTCAACTCAGTCGATAAAGGCGCAGCTACAAAGCAATACCATGCTGGAGGTGGCTGGGTTTGATTCCCGGTCCGGTCTAGAAATTTTTCGGGTTGGACAATTTCTCGACTTCCCTGAGCATAAGAGTATGATTGTACTTGCCACACAATTATATTATTGCAGAAATGGTACAGGCATCGAAAACTCTCAATTAATAACTGTGGAAGTGCATCTAGAACACTAAGTTGAGAACACGCAATAAGCTAATATGCGATATGCAATAAGCTTGAAATGCGAAGAAGAACAAGAAGAAGATCTGTGTAACCACCAGCCAACATTTAAAAAAAAACATATATCGATTCACAATGTTTCAAAAAATGTTCCATTTGTGTACGCTCAATTTTGCGATACATTGAACTTACTGCCTCAGTAAAAGAGATGCACTTGTCGACTTTTAAGTGGACAATTTTATCCTCCTTCTTGTATTTTGGGCAATGACGTGATGTAACGTGATGCACATTCCATGTATCTGAATGTCAAAAAGTAAACAACATATCAATATTTAATACTATTAAGTTCGATCATAGACACTGGTTTTATTTAGATGATTCAGCTAAAGCGTTAGCGTTAGCGTTGTTATGATATACTTCGTAGATTGGATACTAGCAACACTCACGTCTCTTCTGAAATTCTCAGCTAGACTACTTTCAGGAATAATGCTGGGCAGTAAACATTGGTTCTAATCTAAACAAGAGTAACAGAAGCATGACTGTCGCTATTCCCGGCCACGCCCATCTTTACCATAACTAGGGATAGGGAAGGAAATTTTGATGTAGTACTTACTTAACGAGAGGCCACTGACTTAGCGACACCCTCATAAGTGCTACGGAGTTGGAGGGTTGGGTAGGGTATTCGGTTAGGATTCACCTCAAGTTGGCGATGGTTTATTTAATCTCTCGATAGCCGGCTATCGAAAGAACATATTCATTTTGTTTAGTGATCATCGATTTTAAGAGTCATGACTGAGAGCTTGGGGTTAAAGCCATGATTTTCTGCTCAGTAAGCAAGATCGATCCCTCCAGGGTCATCGAGCATCTCATAATCCACAGCGCTTCGCGTCAAAGTACGAATATATGGATGAACTATCTATTATTGAATAACTTTTATTTACGATGATTACATGAAAGAAATAAAATATAAACTACAAATAAAACGTGACTACTAAAATCTCAAAAAGATATTCTTACAAATATATTTCACGCAACCAGGAATCTCAAAACCATTAGACGCTATAATGATACTCTGCACACGTTAGACACAAGAAGAGGCCAAAAAGCAAGCGTCCGACACACAAAACCCGCCAAATCCACTTGCAGTCACAATCAACGATTCTACGAATCGCGAGCGCTCACGAATCATAAAACCGCCGACTGCGGCACTCTGAAATCGAAATTAACAGGCTCTATGCGTCAAACACCCGCCCTTCAATCTCTTCCCACATCCAACAACACAAATCTCCATTACAACATCTAACGAATTCAAAACACCGAAAATCACTCATCAATAGCAAGTGAGTGGAAGCAACCCTGCATGGAACCATTCTTCATGATACACTTTTTCTGCCTATCTTTCTATTAGGCCTGTGGATATGCGTTAGCTTCGAAACTTCTAACCAAACTGGGAAAATTTTCAGATAAAAAAAAACTTGGAAAAAAACTTTCAAAGGTAATTACAAGTAAAATAAATATTTATTATTTTACGCAAAAACGAGCAAGTAAATCTCTTGTATCATATGCTAATGCAAATTGATTGTAACAAAAATAATATGCTTAAATAAAATAAAATAATAATAAAATTAGATCATTACTTTATTGGTGAGAAGTTTTTAATAAGCCCTCTCAGTTCCTCTGTATACAGAACAAATCTGATACTATAATCAGAATTGCTCAGTCTGCATGAAGCAGCCGATTTCATCAAGGAAGTTCTATTAACAACCAAGAATTAATCGTTTGAGGCATACTGAAGCATTTAGAAGGTGATATGTGTCACTATAGAAAATCATCATCGTTGCAAATATAAAGAAATTAAACATAACCCTTTGCTTCAGTACCGTCAACCTCCATGTCCATGGGGAGGGAATAACTGTGGAAGTGCATCTAGAACACTAAGTTGAGAACGCGCAATAAGCTAATCTGCGATATGCAATAAGCTTGAAATGCGAAGAAGAAGAAAAAGAAGAAGATCTGTTTAACCACCAGCCAACATTTAAAAAAATATATATCGATTCACAATGTTTCAAAAAATGTTCCACTTGGTGTACGCTCAATTTTGCGATAAACTGAACGTCTTGCCTCAGTGAAAGAGATGCACTTGTCGACTTTTAAGTGGACAATTTTATCCTCCTCCTTGTATTTTGGGCAATGACGTGATGTAACGTGATGTACATTCCATGTATCTGAATGTCAAAAAGTAAACAACATTTCAATATCTAATACAATTTAGTTCGATCATAGACACTGGTTTTATTTAGGTAATTCAGCTAAAGCGTGCAAAAATAATTGCTAAACATTGGTCTTCTGTTCGAATCTTGAAATAAATAACATAAAAAAATCTAAATAACCCATAACGCTTTCTGTACGAAAGAAATAAAAGGAATAACAACCGCCAATATTTTTGTTTGCATTTGCTGCTTTTTAGGACGGTAAAACAGAGTATGCAATCATTTTTGCTTAGTTTGATTTTTCTCTCCTGGCGTAATATCAGCATTCTCAAAAGCTATTTCAAGTCTTAACGCAAGCTTTTTACTGGCCAATTATTTCGCCTTTAAGCCAATACCGGCATTTAATAATTTTATAAAGTAGGCCGGCTATAAATGAACGAAACTATATGTGCATGTAATGCTGAAGATGTACAGCCTAAAAGTGCTTGACTTCTAGAAAAAACAATCAAATTCATCACATTCGAATAACGGTTCACCACCATAACAAAAATTATCACATTAGGTCGTCGGTTCCTCCTAATCATCTTGGGACTCACGCAACACTATGTATTGCGTGACTGTGCCGTCTCAACCAGAGACCCTTCGTAATCAACGAAAATCAACTGCCAGCTGAACCCAGCTTCCCCTCCGTTCGGTTCAGCCACCCTCCGCCCGATCCAACTATTCCATGCTTCAAAGCGAAGAAAACAAAAATAAAATCGAAAGGCCCCCTTGGCGTATCGAGTGCTCTCGAAAGTGAAATGCACAACCACCAACAGCGCCAAACAACACCATCATAATAATCATCGGCCACTAATACCGTCAGTCAGTGGTTTCGCTTGCTACAATCAAGGTTTAGTTCAAGTTTGCCTATCACCACCCAGCCCAAGCAATCGTTCGGTGGGTGGGTGGGATGCGTGCGTCGTTTCCATTGTAAATCCCCCTATCTTGGTGTGGGTAATATTCACAAATACTTTCTCAGGTTACACAATTGCTTGCGCTGCTGCTGCTGCTGCTGCTGTTGTTGAAGAAGAAATTTATTTTTCGTTCATATCCAACAGTAAGCCAACCTAGCTACCTACACTCTAGCTGTAGGTACCCGGGTAGAAGAAATTATCTCAGCTAAACAAAATTCTGATTTTGATTCGAACAAATGAAAGATAAGAGGTAGAATGTCAAGAAATAATGTCAGAAACATGGTTCGATAACCTTTTGTTACTCGCGCCAACTTTTGTAACACGAGTACTCGCGCGTTGTACTTTGTACAACAGTGTGAATTTTCCATTGCAAATTTTGCTGCCGAGCTCCCAATTGATCTGAAACCAACAAGTATTCCTCAAAAAACTTGTTTTGAACTAAACAAGCTAAACTTTGATTGCAGTAAACCCCCAAAAAAGGCGGATAATAGGGAAAATGTTAATGGAAACTGCATAAACGGTGTCCATACTACGTGGGATTTGACTTAATTGGTTACAGCATAAAATATCATGAGATCTTGATCAGATAGAAAGTTACTGTCTTAGGTAAAGTTGTTCATTTTTAGAGTATTAGTACAAGGTACTGAAGAAGTCTGCACATTGTAGATGAAATACGCGTATCTGTCAATGATAACCAAATAAGGAGGGGAATTAATGGAAAATACTAATCCTTCTCTCTCCTTTCTTCTTTTTCTTTCTGGTCAGGATCTCGTAATAATTTATGTGTGAGAATTTCACGTGTATACTGGCACCACGTAGTGAGAAAATTCTGAACTATTGTGCACCAAGCAATAGGCTTTGACCTCCTGAACAATTTTATCGAAGATGTTGTAACCACTGGCGTGCAATTGCCCCTCCTTTTATAAATAAGATTTTTATTTTCATGTTTACAAAATTATAATATCAAATAACTTAATTTCTTGATAACTTGATTTGAAGGTAAAATAACTTCATTTCATAAAATAAGGCCACTGAAATCTTTTTATTGTGTCAATTCCTTTGAGATGGTGCCTGAAAATTGCACCACAAAGGTGCATGAAATGACAAACTTCAATTCAATTTATGGGTTAAAAAATTGCACCCTAGTGGTGCATACAAAAAAAATCTGGTGTAATTTTTTTTTTTCGGGTGGTTCATGGAGAGTTAAAAAAAGAGGGTAAATGTAAGGTTGAAAAAATTCACCTTCGTGGTGGTAAATCGAAGAAAAAGCTTTTTATTTAATATTTCTGGTGTAAAAATATCATCGAGGTGTGGCATGGAGGGACTAATCAAAATGAATAACTCTGGTGTAAAAATTGAATAACGCTAAAAATTTGGAGGAGCACATTTCACTGAAAATTTCTCGTGGAAAGTTCGCAACACTGTGGTTTATGTAGAAGCAAAGTTTATTAATTTTTCTGGTGCATAATTTGCATCGTTCTGATGAATGCAAGCTTCATTGAAAATTTAAGGTTGGAAAATTTGCAGCATTCTGGTACATGAAGAGGCAAAGCCTGAGAAATGCACCACAAAGGTGCATGGTGAAACAAACTTCACTGAAAATTTTTGGTGCACCTTTCTGGTGAATTGAGAAGCATGATTAATTGAAAATTTCTGGTGCAAAATTTGCATTGCTCTGATAAATGAAATGAAAGGAATATTTCTGGTTGCACTAGTCTGATAAATGAAGGCACAAGCTTTATTTAAAATTAATCTATATTTGCACCGTTCTGATGATTGTAGGGAAGCTGCCGTACTGACAATTTATGATGAAAAGTCTGAAAATAGGGGCAAGCGTTATTTGGTGGAAAACCTGTAACATTCTAATGATACGAGAAGCAAGCTATATTGAAAATGTCTGGTGGAAAATGGAAAAAGGAAATCTGCACCAATCTGAAGATTGGAGAAGCAATTGTAATTGAACATTAACGGTGGAAAATTTGCATCGTTCTGATCAATTGAAATGTTCTGGTGTAAAATATACTGGGGGCAAGTTTGCAACAATCTGATACATGGAGAGGCAAGTTGAATTGAAAATTCCTGATGTAAAAAATGCACAGTTCTGGTGAAAAGAGAGGCAAGCTTTATTGAACATTTCTGGTAGAAAAACTACAACGAATGGGTGGACAACTTAAACTTGACTTCCGAAAAGAACCTCAAGGGTTTTGAATTCTGAGGACAGTTCTAAAAGAAAAGATTTCTGGGGATGATTCCATGAAAATTATGCGAATAATTTCTAGTGAATCCTGCAGATTGTTCCAAGATAAGAATAACGAGAGAATCAAATTTTGAATGAAATTCCAAAGGGATGTTGAGAAAAATTTTAAGGGAATTCCGAGGATAATTTCAAGCGCATTTTGGGAAGAATGGAGAATGCAGAGGAAATTCTTCTGAAAATTTAGGGGAATTTCAGTTCCAAAGTATTTTGAAAATAAGTTCTAAAATTGTCCGAGAAGAACCTCGAGGATATTGAATTCTTATGACAGTTCCAAAATAATTCTGGGGAGAATTCAAAGAAAATTCTGCGGACGATTTTTAGTGCATCTTGCAGATAGTTACAAGGTTATTTCGAAAAAAATACCGGGAAAATCGAATTTTGAGTGAAATTCCAAAGGGATTTTAGGCAAAATTTCAAACGAATTCCGAGGATAATTTCTAGCTCATTCAGTTCCAAGGTGTTCTGAGGAAAAAATCATGAAGAGTTCTTAATTTTATTCCAGTGGACTTCTGAGATGAATTTCAAAAGAGCTCTTAGGAGTGTTCTTAAACACTCCGAGAAGAACTCAAGGATACTGAATTCTGAGGACAGTTCAAAAAGAATTCTTCAGCGGGGTATTCCAAGAAAATTTTGCGTATAATTTCTAGTGAATCCTGCAGATAGTTCCAAGATCATTCCGAAAAGTATACCGACTAAAATGAATTTTGAGTGAAATTTCAAAGGGATTTTGAAGAAAACATCAAGGGAGTACCGATAATTTCTAGCTCTAGCCGGGAATAATTTTGTTGAGGAAATTCTTCTGAAACTCTAAGGGAATTTCAGTTGCAAGGTGTTCTCAGTAAAAGTCAAGAAGAGTTCTAAGAGGACTTCTGAGAACAATTTCAAAAGAGCTCACAGAGTTCTAAAAATTTCGAAAAGAACCTCAAGGAATTCTGAGGATGGACTTTTTTGCAGCTGTACAAAGTTTAAAGACATCTTTTGGATTCCCTAATTGAAAAGTGGGTATTAGTTTGCCATTGAACCTTGGTCTATTGTTGTCTTACTAAAAGTTCGTCTAAAATTCTTCTCTCATTTGTTACCGTGGTTAGAAAGTTTGTCCTTTATATCATCTTTAAAACATATTGAACGTTCTGCATCATTTTCTGTCACACCGGTGGTTTTTTAGGACAGTTCATCATCAACATCGTCGATGGGATTAAATTTCCAATTTCCATTGGCTGTCGGAAACTAATAAATAAAATTAACTAAATAACATAGTAGCGAAACAGTGGTGGATGAACAGCACCATCTCCCACGCACTTTGGAATACTCCACATTTCCAGATTAAATGCACCTTAGAAAAAAATTGCACCTCCTTAACAAGGTTCATGTGCACGCTAGTGGTTGTAACCAATTTAATAAAATTTCGCGCTTTTCAATTACTCTTTCTGTATTATCCGTATTTTGATGGGTTTAGTGTAATCAAAGTTTAAGTTGATTAGTTCAAAACAAGTTTTTTTTTGTTCGATTGGTGACTCAGCAACAAAATGGCAATTTAAAGCTTATATGTGTTGTTCAAAGTACAACAGCGTGAGTAACGTAGGGTTAATATTTTTGCAATACCAAATCAAGCAATTAAGGTATCAAATCATTGGCTTGGCATGCAAATATCGGAATTTGTTTTTAAAATTGTATTGGGCATGCTATTTTTGGTATTATTTCTTGATTGTTTACCTCTTATCTCATGCTAATCCATATCTACTTTAGATATGAACAGCAAAATTTCTACTCGGGTATATCAACGCAGACGAAGACGACGACGACGACGACAACGACGACGGACTGGATGCATGATGGAGCAAAGTTTAGGAGAAAGAAAGAAAGAAAGAAAAACAACATGGTAATGACATCAGCTAGCGTTGGGGCTGCGCGCGCTACGGTCTGCTGCAGCGTGGTAACAGCCGCTCCGAACGGCAGACTCTTGGCGTGAAAGAAAGTGAAAACGAGATTTTTTTTTCGAAAAATAAAAATAATATATGTATAAAAAGAAGCACATACCAAAAGTAAACAAGGACGGCCGGATGGAGATGGAAAGAACTGGTAATCTAACTGTAAATTTCGAGTGTGACGAACTCGATGTCGTGCCTGGAAGCGGTAGAATGAAGGGTTCAAAGTTCTTGGAAGATTCCAACGGGCATCGCACAACGAACCTGGTTTTTGTTTTTTTTTTTCTTTTCTTTTGATATTCGGTTCATTTTGAGTAACGATATATTAAGGTATTTATTTCATGTCGAATTTGGATAAGATCAACATTCCTTAATCTTTTCGATTTGGTAAAGATATTTGGTTAAATGTTTCAGTGCTTACTTCAGCAAACGTGAAATATGGATAAAGTACCCAGGTACCACCAAGCATTAGAATTTGCAATATATCAACTTCATATTGCATTACAGATGCTTCTTGCTGTATGTTTAGGGTGATTCAGAATAACTGTCATCAAATAAGCAATTCTCAATGGATTAAATGGGTATATGGTCTAGTATTTTTATTTTAAAGTGTGAAAAAATATCAGCTTGTATTGATAGCAGGATTAGTTTTCGATTTCAATGGATGCACGTTAAAGTGGAGCGTCTCATAAATCTGCATAAATTCGTGTGTTATCTTTTAGAAACTGAAATCTCATCGAAAAAATGATTTACTGCCCATCACCGCCGGAAATCGAATGCCATCCATTGACGGCAATCGAATGTGAAAGAAGGCAGCTTCCACACCCAGCGTTGCCAGATTTTCTAGATTTTCAGTCGTCTTACCAGATACAAAGACAGATCACATATATTTCCAGATTTTTCAAATATGTTTCAGATTTTCCCAGATTTTTTTTTTAAATATGTTGCTTTAAAAATATCACTGCAATTGATGGACCCTCTTACCAAAAAATCAAAAGCTTAACTTACTACTTGAATTTTAAAAGGCCATCAACGTTGGACATTATTGCAACATGGAATTTTTATGTCATGTTGGCAATGGGTTGCAGAAACATGAAAACTGAGACATTTTTAAAAGATTATTTGCTGGGAAAAATCTTCAAACTTTTAAGTATATCGGGCTTCTATTTGTTTTTATTTGGAATTTTTGTTTAGATTTTAACTATAATTTTATTTTAATCCTGTATTTATTACAATCTAATTTCAATATGGAGGAATCCCTAGTTTTGGAATGCAGAGAAATTGAAAACTGTTCAGCTGTTAAATTAAGCTTTTTTTTTCCTTTATTTAACGTCGGTCTCTGCACAGAAAAAAATTCTGAATTTTAACTATCGCGTAAAATCTCCCTTCGTTTAATTTTAAGCTATACTTGGCATAAACAGCGAAATCGTTTACAAGCTTGCATACAATACTGTAAGTTTATGCGATATTGCGCTTAAATTTACACGAAATATCGCGTAAATTTATGCCAAATCTAGCGTTAATTTTATGTGCGCTATATCTCGCAGAAATTTACATGAAATTTTTGAACGGTGTGTTCCGCAATCTAGTGCCAACCACCGACGGACATCGATTGCCATCCATTGACGGCAATCGAATGTGCAGGAAGGAAGCTTCCACACCTGCGTAGGATATCGCACCCATTCAATTCAACACACATGGGCCGGGACCAACGGCTTTACTTCCCTTTCGAAGGAAGACGTGACCAGAGATTTTTATGCCTCAGAAAAATCCCACCGACCTCGGCTGGGATTGAACCCAGACCCACTGGGGTGAGAAAACAGTCACGCTTACCACTACACCAGCGGTGCCGGCTGAATTAAGCTTTATTGCTTAGCAAGGCTTTTGAATCTAGACAACATCCAGTCAAAGTCCTGGATTATGTTTTTAAGATTTTTATAGATTTTTTAAAAGAGAATTTTAAATGCATCTAAATATTTTTAATTTTTTTTTAAAGTTCCTGTGGAAATAGAGTTAGCTTAGCAGTCTGAATTATTTTAGAATTCTGAAT